>NC_042991.1:5108758-5136258 GCF_901001165.1 Salmo trutta
TCAGGCTGTACCAGGACAGCAGGGCTGGGCTGTTTAAGCTAAGCTAATCATTGTAAAAGGCTAAATGATGACTACATTAATGTGCTAAATCATAATCACCCCCTTATGAGGATTACCAAAGGATGCTTCACATGATTACTCTGGATTTTGGGGACCAATTTGTGTTGTTTATGTGGATAGTTTTGCATCGCTCCTGTGATTTTGGCTTCTCTTAGAGGGAGGGAGGGAGGGAGGGAGGGAGGGAGGGCGAAAGAGAAAGGGAAAGAGAGAGGGAGAGATGTAGAGAATGGACTTTAGTGTATCTGATAGCTGCAGAGTGATTCAGAAGTACTGTTATTTTCTCCTCCAGACTTTGAACAATTTGCGATGGTGGGTGTCATGGTTTGCTGGAATGACATGGAACGACCCTCTACATGACAGACAGAAGCTATATTGGGACACCCCCAGGCCCCAGTCCCAGTGCTGTTACTGTTGGGGTGTTAGCACTGGTGCTAGAGGTAGGGTGAAGTTTCCCCTAGACCCTGAAGTTGGGTCAGTTTTGCATTTCCCCCCACTAATGGTTAAGGTTAGAATTTGGGGAGGGGAAGCTGATCCTAGGCCTGTAACTAGGTGAAACTTCACCCCGGAACCCCTTGCCACTACAGCTTTAAAACATCAGATACATCCCCTAACTTATGTGTTTGTTAATCTCTCGTGGACAGACCACGTAGACATAAATGGTACCGTAGCTCTGTCATGATGCAGCGGGATGTGTGAGATAACAAGCAGCATTAGTTTCGGTGCTTTGGACAAATCACTTATTTCACAGGTGAGAGCATCTTTTGAATTTCGGAAGGGGAGAGGACATTCGGCCCATAAGTTGCAAGGTCTTGGTTCCGGTTCTGATCCTTGTTTTATGTCTTCTTTAACACAGTGCTATTCACTGTGAACTAGGAACTGAAGTGGGGTTGCCAAAATATATTTGACTTTTTTTTTTATTGTTGTCGTGACTTTTCATTTTGATAAGATATGAAAATGCAATGAAGTTAAGGTTATTTGTTGATGTAAAAATCGAACTCTGCTGATTTTAAGGTTCGTCATTAGATTTGGGGTGGGGTCGCGAGAAATTGTTGGGAGAAAAAATGGGGTCTCCATCTGGTGAAAAAAAATGAGGTCCCCGCTGAAAAAGTTTGAATACCACTGTCTTAACACATATGGACCCAGAACCTAATCAAGCATCTGATCAATTACGAGAGACTTTGGTTCTGTGTTAACCGAGATTATGTGTTTGCAAGCGCTCAGTTAATAAGACAGGCCATTTCATGCTGTATGCTGTTAGACGGCTAGACTGGACATTTTTTGCATGGTTGCATAACCCAGCGAGCCATGTGAGATGTATTACAATAATAAGGACAAACCCTGCAGTCTGTGTAGAATGAGGTCATTTCTATGTAATGAGCACCAACATTTGACGTTCATAGGAGCTTGTCAAAATAGGTATCAAATGAAAGCTAAGAGTCTATATTTTTGAGAAATTAAGATATATCTGTAATACATTTTAAGACTTTTTCTGGTAGATGTTTTCTAAGACTTTTTCCATCTGTTTGACAATAAATCAAAGCCTTTGCTTATCCCTAATTGGTAGGATGGAAAGGCACCTAAAGGATTCTCAGACCATGAGAAACAGGATTTACTGGTCTGATGAAACCAAGATTGAACTCTTTGGCCTGAATGCCAAGCGTCACGTCTGGAGGAAACTTGGCCCCATTCCTACGGTGAAACATGGTGGTGACAGCATCATGGTGTGGGGATGTTTTTCAACAGCAGGGACTGGAAGACTGGTCAGGATAGAGGGAAAGATGAACGGAGCAAAGTACAGAGAGTTCCTAGAGTGCTCAGGACCTCAGACTAGGGCGAAGGTTCACCTTCCAACAGGACAACGACCCTAAGCACACAGCCAAGACAATGCAGAAGTGGCTTCGGGGCAAGTCTCTGAAAGTCCTTGAGTGGCCTAGCCAGAACCCGGACTTGAACCCGATCAAACATCTCTGGAGAAACCTGAAAATAGTTGTACAGCGATGCTCCCCATCCAACTTGACAGGTGTGCCAAGCTTGAGGCGTCATTCCAAAGAAGACTCAAGGCTGTAATCGCTGCCAAAGGTGCTTTAACAAAGTACTGAGTAAAGGGTCTGAATACTTATGTAAATGTGATATTTCAGTTTAAGTTTTTATACATTTGCAAAAAATTCTGTTTGACTTTTTGCTTGTAAGCAGGATTCAGGAGGATAGAGTTATGGTCAGATTTGCCAAATGGGGGGTAAGGGAGAGCTTTGTATGCGTTTCTGTGTGTGGAGTAAAGGTGATCTAGAGTTGTCTCCTCTAGTTGCACAGGTGACATGCTGGTAAAAATGAGGTAAAACGGATTTCAGTTTTCAATTTGCATTAAAATCACCGGCCACTAGGAGCGCCTCCTCTGGATCTGCATATTCTCGTTTTCTTATGGCCCAATACAGCTCGTTGAGTGTGGTCTTAGAGCCAGCATCGGTTTGTGTTGGTAAACAGACAGCTACGAAGAATATAGATGAAAACTCTCTTGGTAAATAGTGTGGTCTGCAGCTTATCGTGAGCTATTCAACGGGGTAGTCATTTATCACGATATCCTTACTTACAAAAATATTACCGTCACAAAAAGATCTCACCTTGTCTAGGGTATTTGGTTTTGTCTACATTTGGAAAGCTTACCGACAGTTTCCTTCAGGCCTGTCGTGACATTTTATTTTTTATCTGACATGTACTTTACTCACATAAAAAGTTTGGATGGAAACCGGGTTAGTGTGTAGAATAATAACCAAATATGCAAAGGAGGATATTGCATATTTCTACCTTTCTGTACCTATTTAGAATACATCACCATGAGGACAATGACATTAAAATCCAAAATTATGCATTACTGTGTAGTAGAGGGACCCGTGATGAAATCCCGTTACCACAATTCTGTTACTGGGTGTCAATCCACTTCACTTACTGCAGTTCATCAACCAAAAGAGATTTTTTCAAACTCAAGGTGTCATGTCATAGCTAGCGTCTGGCCAGTCCCCAACAACTGGATGTTCCGGTTTTCAGGGGAAATGGAAAGAGACCCTGTGATACGACTTCCGCTTTTGGACGTTAACAAGGCGACACGCCATCTTAACTCCTCCTCCACCTTTACTGGATCGGTCGAACCGGTTGAACAGTGCAGAAGAGAACCTCCCCCAACTGTTTTTTTTTTCTTCTTCTTGTCAAGACCAGCATGTAGGCGTCTAGTTTCAGGTGTTTTTTTTACGCCTGCTGCGTTACGTCATAGCGGACACCCCGTTCTTTATGCAGACATCTTTGAATCTTAGTTTTGGAGCAGATCGTTTTTGCAAAACGTGGTCACGTAAAAAAACAGGGAGATTTGACCGAAATTCTGTTACCAAACTTTTCACAGTAAACGTGTTTCTGGGAAATCTTCTATGAGAATTGTTAAAAGTAGTCATTGTGCGTAGAGTTGCATGGTTTGTTCAACTTTTAAATGAATGGTTTTTGTTTGGCATACATTTTAAGGGAAAAATCTCTCGGGAGAGTCTCAGCTTAAATCCGTTCCCGTGGAATTGCCCATGTCTAAACAGGTCTCAGTTAATGTATAACATTTGCTGCCCGCTCCAACAGAGTGGAACTCCAGCACTCCTGTGTCATCATTCTCTCCAGACCTGGGTTCAGATACTACTTGAAATCTCTCAAATACGTTGAGCTTTTGCTATTGCCTGCCTGAAGAGCCAGGTGGGCAGGTTTTTACTTTAAGACTGTCAGGCACAGAGACAGTACTTGAAATTCATTTGAAAAGTATTTCAACCCAGGTCTGTGTCTCTCTCTGTCATGACAATGTGTTGATTTTCTCTATTGTTATACAACGCTATTTAACCTTTTGGAGTCTTGGAGGAATTTCCTCTAACAAACCTAATAAACCAGATCGGTTCTGGTTAGAATCAATAGCGGTGTCATCTGGGCTGTAATCTGCACTGTGTCGCGCTGTGTTCTACTGACGCGTGTGAGTACACTGGGACTGTTTTGGAAGCTGGTCTATGTTGCTCTGTATTGAATGTGTGGATTATTGGGTTTGCTTTGTTTTTGGACAGAGAAAGGTCTGATATCTGCACTATGTCAACCTGTTTTGAGTGCTCTTGCATACACATTTTTTGTCATTTAGCAGACGCTCTTATCCAGAGCGACTAACAGCAAGTAGGCTACAATAGAGCACAGTTCATGTTGCCTTGTGCAGTTGTTTTCAATGCAGAGGAGTGATTGAAGCTATGGAGATGGTTGGGAGGTATACGGCCCTTTCTTGTTCCAAGGCCCAGACGGGATTGTTAGCTAGGTGGTATGGAAACAGCTCCAGGGGATCATATGTCTCTCAGCACCCCAGAGAGGAGCTACACAGCCTGGGGCTCCTGTGGGGAACAGGGCCCCTGATAAATGATTTACCCATGGCCCCTAACACAGGCCTAATGTAATTGTCTATCAGATCCCCACAGGAACACTCACTATAGCTCCCCCCAGGGGCTCTGGCAAGCAGCCAGGACAAAGCTCAACTCAACAATCACTCCCAGGCTGGGGGCTCACTCCACGAAGATGCTCCCTTGTTGCCTACCCTTCTGACAGGACTTTGTAGGTGTAAACCAGGGATTTTTCGACAGTCTTCATGGAGAGTTACTGGGTATCTTATAAAGGCTTTCCCTGCTGGTCAGAGCACGTGGTGTCATGCTGGCATAAATGATTCAGGAGACAGGCGCAGGAATGCGTAATATGGTTTTTATTCAAGCCCAAATTCCGGCGTGCCATGTAAATTCACGGGTACGAAGACCAAACGAACGCGTAACAAATCACAGGGTAGAAACCCAAAACAAAAGAGAGAGGAGTACCTCGAATAAATAACACACGCGCACAATGATTAACACATGGGACGAGACCTGTAATCATCTGCGCAATCCACAAGGGCACGAAAGCCAAAACACACAGCACAGGTACTCACATGACCAACGGACATTGTAACAATAATGGACAGCCCAAAGGAAACCAAAGGGCACACTTATACAAGTACTAGTCAGTGGGAATAGGGGACAGGTGTGCGGAATGAAAGTTCCGGAGGGATCCGTGACATATGGTTAAAGGGAAAAAAACTCCTGGCATTTACAATAGGTTGGTGAGTTTCCCTAAACCTCGTAGACAATGGACGAATGATGATCCTATATCCTACTGCTATGAACCTTCCAGGGAAGAGAAGGCTCCGTTACTGCAGCGATAATAAGTGTAGAAGATGTACCTGCCAAGTTCACGTCTCTCTGTGATTGACAGCTTTAGCTTGTCACGGGCCACCAGTCCCTCTAATGGAGGACGAAAGAGGGGAGGGGACACAATACCTGTAGAACACATGGCATACAGGAAGTGATCCAAATAACACAGAGGGAACGACCAAATATGTTGAAATTAAAACAATTTAAGTCAGGAACAACCCTGAGGCTAAGGGTAGATGGTCAGTTGACCTCAATGGTCGGCAGTGGAAAAGGAGAAGGTCAAATTCAGACATTGTCCTTGTCGTATTCCCCTTCTGGAAATATGTACCACTCTTTGGATCATCAATGTGCTCACTTTCAGTTTGTGCCTATGTGAATCCTAAGTAAACGTGAATCTCAGTTTGTTGTTTTGTCACTGAAGTACTAAGAGGGTGAAGTGATCTCTCTGAGACAGGCTGTCTGTGTGAGTCTCTGTGGTTGATTATTGACCAGGGTGTGGTCAGGCAGAAGAGAGGGAACTGGAGACACAATTTTATTGGAGGCCACAACATGAGTTCACTTAGTACATTTGAGGTCAGTTCAACTTGCTGTGCTCTTCGTTCTGGTTCTCACTCTGTCTCTCTCTTTGTCTCTCTCTCTCTCTTTCTCTCTCTCTCTCTCTCTCTCTCTCTCTCTCTCTCTCTCTCTCACAAATGTATCTGCCCTCCTCTCTCTCTACTTTCTCTTTTTCTAACCTCATTTCCCTTCTCTCTCTCTCTTGCTCTCTCTTGCTCTCTCTTTCTCTCTCGCTTACTCTTTATCTCTATTCTTTCTTTCTCTCTGTCTCTCTGTCTCTCTCTCTCTCTCTTCTCACCCTCTCTGCTCTCTGTCTGACCGATGTGGACATAGCCAGAGAGAATCATGCGTGCCGGGGTAGACTCCTTCCACCTCATCAAATCCGTTGGCTGCCCTTTCTGTCTTCCCTTCTCTATAACGCTGCTACACACACACACACACACACACACACACACACACACACATACACAGCGTGCTGGATGTCCATGCTGTGTCTGTGCCGATGGAGAGAAGGGAGTCTTTGATGACACCAACATGCCGCCTCGCCAAGATTCATAAGTAATTTAGACTCCGTGCATGTGTGTATGTGCGTACGCATGTGTGTGCCGCGTAAGTATGTGTGTGTAAACCCTGTCTACAGTCATGACCAGAAGCTGTGCAGCATCTTGGGTGTGTGTGTGTGCGTGTCAGAAAGGTTGCAGCCCAGCTAAAGCCCTAAGTCCCCATGTTCTCTCCTCTGAGTCTCTGTGTTCTATGCTGTGTGTGTGTGTGTGTGTGTGTATGTGTGTGTGTGTGCGTGTGCGTGCGCGTGCGTGTGTGTGCGTGTGTGTGCGTGCGTGTGTGTGTCCGTGTGTGTGCGTGCGTGCGTGAAGTGCCTCTGGTTGCCTCTGCTAGAATCTGTTAAGTATTCTCTGTCACTGCGTGCGAATGTTTGTTCGAGTATCATATTCTAGTGTGGCGTCTGGGTGTTGTGTCGAGAGTTCTCTGGCTTAGCTTGCTGGGGTTCTTGTATCTGAACCATGAAGGCATGTCAATGTAATGTTTTGTAGTATTTGTTAATGGATCATATTCTAGTTTCTTATTGGAGTGTTGTCTGAAGGGATCAGTGGTTTAGCTTGTGGCTTAGCTCTTTCCATGACATAGACTGACCAGGTGAATCCAGGTGAATCCAGGTGAAAGCTATGATCCCTTATTTATTTCACTTGTTAAATCCACTTCAATCAGTGTAGATGAAGGGGAGGAGACAGGTTGAAGAAGGATTTTTAAGCCTTGAGACAATTGAGACATGGATTGTGTATATATGCCATTCAGAGGGTGAAGCCTTTGGGTTTTTCACCCTCAATAGTTTCCCGTGTGTATCAAGAATGATCCAACACCCAAAGGACATCCAGCCAACTTGACACAACTGTTGGAACAATTGGAGTCAACATGGGCCAGCATCCCTGCGGAAAGTGTTTGACACCTTGTAGAGTCCATCTGGAAGTAGCATATCTCATTTTAAGTGCCAAACTTTCCTAGGACGTGTCTCTCTTGAGATATCAGTTACTACCAAAGTCTTTATTGTGTCTAAAATGTACAACACTATCCTGCTACTAAATCTCAAAGAAAGACGGCTTAATCCAGAATGGAGGAGTTTTATGTCCGCCTACAGGAGTTGAAGACAGGATTTGTCTTTAAAGCAATATAATTCAACTTTATTTCCATCTGAATGTCTGTGTCAGTGTGTCTGAGCCAGCTGGAAGTGATGACACAGTGGTACCCTGACCTGTTCACCGGACGTGCTTGTTGCACCCTCGACAATTACTATGATTATTATTATTTGACCATGCTGGTCATTTACGAACATTTTAACATCTTGACCATGTTCTGTTATAATATCCACCCGGCACAGCCAGAAGAGGACTGGCCACCCCTCATAGCCTGGTTCCTCTCTAGGTTTCTTCCTAGGTTTTTGGCCTTTCTCAGGAGTTTTTCCTAGGGAGTTTTTCCCAGCCACCGTGCTTCTTTCACATGCATTGCTTGCTGTTTGGGGTTTTAGGCTGGGTTTCTGTACAGCACTTTGAGATTTCAGCTGATGTACGAAGGGCTATATAAATAAATTTGATTTGATTTGATATTATAACACACTGATGTAATTGTTGCCTTTCAGTTGTCTGTTATAGTGGCTGGTGGCTCAACAACAAAAAACTACAAGAAAAACAATTGCTTCCATCTCGTCTCTGTATCACAGACAGACAGATTACAAACATATTTGTCGTCCACAACGTTCAATTTCCTCCTCATTTTTCAAACTGTCATATCTGGACGCCCGTCACTTGTATGGGTTTTATTCTATTATAAGACCTACAATTATTCTTAGAGACTGACTAAACCTCTAAACGGAACTGGTCGAGATGACCTTAGACTGCAATTAGAATGTTCAGAACCTGAAAAGAAATACACCAGCAAATCTATAATGAGTGTCTTGCAGGCGCACAATCGACAAAGTTCTGATCACGCTTGGTGAACTGAAACGTTTGCGGCATTTAAATTACAGTCGAAAAGGGAAACTTCTCAATAAAGACGGGCACCTCTCCCCTTGGGGGATGTTTCCTGATGCCACCGACGCCTTAACGCTCCCGTCAACCCCCCGCCATCCCCCCCCCACTGGCAGCCTCGGGGGACAATCCATCAAAACTTTGCAGCTAAGCGTCATTCATGAACTTCCTTTCTTGTCTAATATTTCCTCAGGGTACGCTCGCGTCAAATCCCTCTTCCACAAACCCCCCTGGTCACCCCTATCCCACCGGTGCCCCGCAGCCCTAAGACGAGTCATCAAAAAGATGAGGAGATGAAATGGCGTCCTGGACAGTGCGGAGGGCACGGAGACTAACTCCTTTGTGACCAATGCTTTGTGACAGAGATGACAGTTTTATGAGTTGATTTTGAGGACGGGGGAGATTTTCGGTCAGAATCTGTCAGACCCTCTCTGTGTTCTGCCCGGGGAACGTGTTTCTCTCTGATGACACGTTCAGCACCCTAAATGAGATGTCCATGGTATTTTATGTCGGAGGCTGGAGACGCGAGGCAGCCTGAATTATGGGGCTTCACTCGCTGCTCTGAGCCGTGGCCCCCACACACAGGACACCCACTCATCACTGAGAAAAGGGGGATGGGGGGAGGGTGAAAAGAAAGACATAAAGAGGGAATTGAATTGAGTGTGTGTAACAAAGAGGGATGCTGATCTATGATCAGTGTTGTATTATTCCCTTCTAATGGTGATGAGAAACTGATCCTAGGTCTGTGCCTATGAACAAACTCTACACGGTTCTTCATAGACATCTGACCTCAACAGAGGCTTTTGGCTGTGTAATGTGTCATCGGTCTGGTCTCCTGACATGCAGAACCACAACAGTTATTCCACAGAGTAGTCTTGGTTCAGCTTCTTATGGGAAACAATGTGTATCACACGTCACTTAGTTCACTTTTGAGTTGGTTTCTAACTCTTCAGTTGAGATAGGTGTTCATAGTTCATCTGGGAGCATGAATGGTGACGAGCAGAACATGTGAAAGCCAAGCCGTTTCTCTCAGACTTTAAAATGAAGGGCTGTCATCGTACGTTATGGTTTACGTCTGCCCTTTAGGAAATGGCTCTATACCCCATCACACAAACACACACTCCATCTCTTGCTGCTCTCGGTTAATCAAAAGACGGAATTGAAGATTTTGAAAAGCTCACGCAAGCTCCATAACACACACATACACACACACACACGCACGCATGCACACACACCCACCCACACCCACACACACACACACACACACACACACACACACACACACACACACACACACACACACACACACACACACATTCCACCCCACTGCCATCTCTTCACCCAACTCACACACACTGTGGTCAGTGACTCGTCAGCTGACAGATGAACAATTCCAAATCTGACCTTTTCCTCTCGGCCTTATGGGTCAATCTCTGCCTCGTGAAACAGCACCACCGAAGCAGTGAACTGAGTTATGACCAGAGAGAGAAAGAGGAGAGGAGAGAGAGCCAGCGGTGTCATTATGGCCAACATCTGCTCTCCTAGCCTCAACACCACAGTTTCAGGGGTCTCTTTAACTCTCGCTCACTCTCTCTCTTTCTCTATTCCCTTCCTCTTTCCTCTCACCTCTCTCTTTCTCCATCTACCCCTTTATCTCTCTCTACCCCTTTCTCTCTCTCTACCCCTTTATCTCTCTCTACCCCTTTATCTCTCTCTACCCCTTTATCTCTCTCTACCCCTTTCTCTCTCTACCCCTTTCTCTCTCTACCCCTTTATCTCTCTCTACCCCTTTATCTCTCTCTACCCCTTTATCTCTCTATCCCCCTTTATCTCTCTCTACCCCTTTATCTCTCTCTCTACCCCTTTATCTCTTCTCTACCCCTTTATTCTCTCTCTACCCCTTATCTCTCTCTACCCCTTTATCTCTCTCTACCCCTTTATCTCTCTCTACCCCTTTATCTCTCTCTACCCCTTTATCTCTCTCTACCCCTTTCTCTCTCTACCCCTTTATCTCTCTCTACCCCTTTATCTCTCTCTACCCCTTTCTCTCTCTCTACCCCTTTATCTCTCTCTACCCCTTTATCTCTCTCTACCCCTTTATCTCTCTCTACCCCTTCTCTCTCTCTACCCCTTTCTCTCTCTCTACCCCTTTATCTCTCTCTACCCCTTTATCTCTCTCTACCCCTTTATCTCTCTCTACCCTTTATCTCTCTCTACCCCTTTATCTCTCTCTACCCCTTTATCTCTCTCTACCCCTTTATCTCTCTCTACCCCTTTATCTCTCTCTACCCCTTTATCTCTCTCTACCCCTTTATCTCTCTCTACCCCTTTATCTCTCTCTACCCCCTTTATCTCTCTCTACCCCTTTATCTCTCTCTACCCCTTTATCTCTCTCTACCCCTTTATCTCTCTCTACCCCTTTATCTCTCTCTACCCCTTTATCTCTCTCTACCCCTTTCTCTCTCTCTACCCCTTTATCTCTCTCTACCCCTTATCTCTCTCTACCCCTTTATCTCTCTCTACCCCTTTATCTCTCTTACCCATTTATCTCTCTCTACCCTTTCTCTCTACCCCTTTATCTCTCTCTCCCCCTTTATCTCTCTCTACCCCTTTATCTCTCTCTACCCCTTTCTCTCTCTCTACCCCTTTATCTCTCTCTCCCCCTTTCTCTCTCTCTCTCTCTCTCTCTCTCTCTCTCTCTCTCTCTCAATTCAATTCAATTTGCTTTATTGGCATGACGTAACAATATACATATTGCCAAAGCTTATTTTGGATATTTACAATATAAAAAATAAATAAAAATGAGAATCAAAATTGTCAACGGGACAACAGTAACAACAATAACCAAGGGTCAAAATAACCATACATTCAACAATAACAATAATCATACAGTAGAGTACATGTGCAGGTTTATTGGTCTGTCAGACACTGTCCCTCAACTTATGGCAGGCAGCAATGTAGTGCGCTGCCAACACACAGCTCTCTGCGTCCTCCCCCAACAGGACGGGTAGCCTATTCTCATCAGAGAGATATTTGAAACCTGGTTTTATATTTTTGACATTTTGTCAGGAAATGCAGCTCCGTCTCAGGTTCTGCTGTGGTGCAGTGGTTGCACAGCCTTTCCTCTACAGGGAGCCAGGTTTTCCTGTGTCTACCCTTCTCAATGGCAAGGCTGTGCTCACTGAGCCTGTACATTGTCAAGGTTTTTCTAAGGTTTTGATCAGTAACCATCGTCAAATATTTAGCCATAGTGTACTGTCGATTTAGGGCCAGATAGCACTGCATTTTGCTTTGTGTTTGTGCTTGTGTTTCCCAATAAGCAATGTAGTTTTGTTTTGACTGTGTTGTAATTTGGTTTATTCTGATTGATTGGATGTTCTGGTCCTGAGGCTTCAGTGTGTTAGTAGAACAGGTTTGTGAACTCAGCCCCAGGACCAGCTGGATGAGGGGACTCTTTTCTTTGCTCAGCTCTTGGCATTGCAGGGCTTGGTAATGATATGAGAGGGGGTCACTGTATTTTAGATGTTTCCAAAACTTAATTGCTCTTTTTTGAGTTTTTATTATTAGTGGATATTGGCCTAATTCTGCCCTGCATGCATTGTTTGTAGTTTTCCTCTGGACATGTAGGAGAATCTTACAGAACTCTGCATGTAGGGTTTCAATGGGGTGTTTGTCCCATTTGATGAAATCTTGTTTTGCAAGTGGACCCCACACCTCGCTGCCATAAAGTGCAATTGGTTCAATGACATATTCAATTAGTTTTAGCCAAATTTTAATAGGTATTTCAATGTGAATTTGCTTTTTAATGGCGTAGAATGCCCTGCGTGCTTTCTCTCTCAGTTCATTCACTGCCTCATTAAGGTGTCCAGTTGAGCTTATTTTTAAACCTAAGTAATTGTAGTGTGTACAGTACTCTATATATTTTGTACCAATTGAGAACTTTGGTCTAATTCCCTGAGATCTGGATCTCCTCTGGAAAATCATTATTTTAGTCTTTTTGGGGTTTACTGCCAGGGCCCAGGTCTGGCAGTACTGCTCTAGCAGGTCCAGGCTCTGCTGTAGGCCATGTGCTGTGGGTGACAGCAGGCATAGGTCATCTGCGAAGAGTAGGTATTTAAGTTATGAATTGTGGAGACTAACACTCTCTCTCTCTCTCTCTCTCTCTCTCTCTTTATGTCTCTCCTCATCTCTATCTGTCAGGCTTGTCCTCTGTTCCAGTATACCCAGTCGACTCTGAAAATATTGTCTTAGTTAACTGCAGCAGAGCCAGATGTACGTTAACATTATCTGAGCCCCCATCACCATTCCTACGAATCACCCATGATATGAGAGAGACGGATCTGGAGTTTCTCAGTGTGGCTCAGCTGAGGAGGTGCTGTGAGGGAAACTGCAGAGCCAGAGCCAGAATGGAAGGAGACAGGGACTGTGGATATTAGGGTTGACTGCAAACAACCTGTTTGATCAGCTTACAGCTTTAAAGAGATGTCAGTTTGGAGTGTGTGTTGCAAAGCTGTGTGTGTCGCAGATGTGTGTGAGAGCAAGACATGCAAGATGGCGCCGACAGAGATGGTCGCCTCGCTTCGCGTTCTTAGGAAACTATGCAGTATTTAATTTTAAAATGTATTATTTCTTACATTGTTACCCCAGGAAATCTTAAGTCTTATTACATACAGCCGGGAAGAACTAATGGATGTAAGAGCAACGTCAAATTACCAACATTACGACCAGGAATACGACTTTCCTGAAGCGGATCATCTGTTTGGACCACCACCCAGGACAATGGATATGATCCTAGGTAGACGACCCAAGACAACGGTGCCGCAGAAGGGGCAGACAGAGCGGTCTTCTGGTCAGGCTCCGTAGACGGGCACATCGCTCACCGCTCCCGAGTATACTACTCGCGAATGTCCAGTTTCTTGACAACAAGGTAGACGAAATTCGAGCAAGGGTTGCCTTCCAGAAGAGACATCAGAGATTGTAACATTCTCTGTTTCACGGAAACATGGCTCTCTCGAGATACGTTATCAGAGTCGGTACAGCCACCCGGTTTCTTCACGCATCGCACCGACAGAAACAAACATCTCTCTGGTAAGAAGAAGGGCGGGGGTGTATGCCTTATGATTAACGACTCGTGGTGTAATCATAACAACATACAGGAACTTAAGTCCTTTTGTTCACCTGACCTAGAATTCTTTACAATCAAATGCTGACCACATTATCTACCAAGATAATTCTCTTCAATTATAATCACAGCCGTGTATTAATCATGGCAAGGCAACAGGAAACATGACCAAATACAAACAGTGTAGCTATTCCCTCCGCAAAGCAATCAAACAAGCTAAGCATCAGTATAGAGACAAGGTAGAGTCGCAATTCAACGGCTCAAACACAAGACGTATGTGGCAGGGTCTACAGTCAATCACGGATTACAAAAAGAAAACCAGCCCTGTCGCGGACACCAACGTCTTGCTCCCAGACAAATTAAACAACTTCTTTGCTCGCTTTGAGGACAATACAGTGCCACTGACACGGCCCGCTACCAAAACCTGCGGGCTTTCCTTCACCGTGGCCAACATGAGTAAAACATTTAAACGTGTTAATCCTCGCAAGGCTGCCGGTCCAGACGGCATCCCTAGCTGCGTCCTCAGAGCATGCACAGACCAGCTGGCTGGTGTGTTTACGGACATATTCAATCAATCCCTATCCCAGTCTGCTGTGCCCACATGCTTCAAGAGGGCCGTTGTTCCTGTTCCCAGGAAAGCTAAGGTAACTGAGCTAAACGACTATCGCCCCGTAGCACTCACTTCTGTCATCATGAAGTGCTTTGAGAGACTAGTCAAGGCTCATATCTCCTCCACCCTACCTGATACCCTAGACCCACTCCAATTTGCATACCGCCCCAATAGGTCCACAGACGACGCAAACGCAATCACACTGCACACTACCCTAACCCATCTGGACAAGAGGAATACCTATGTAAGAATGCTGTTCATCGACTACAGCTCAGCATTTAACACCATAGTACCCTCCAAACTCGTCATTAAGCTCGAGACCCTGCTCAGGTATAAAAGACAACTATACAATTCTTATCTAAACATACAAGAGCAGACAGAAACAACAAGACCCAGAGTTCTGGGTACAAAACAAATATTACAAAACAAAACATACAGAAGAAGGACAGGTAGAAAGAAAGAGGGTAGATGTCACCCCCCCCCCACTTATTCCCCCCCTTTATCCCCCCTATTCCCCTCCCGACTGCTCGGGTGGCGGGGCCAGCACACGCTGCCCAAAGGTAGATTCAAATATTACAATTGAGAGTGCGTTAAAAAGTACAAATTCACAGCGCCGACTGGTCAAGTAAGAGAGGAAAGGCTGCCAGATTTGATCAAATGTAGATAATTTATTGTTCAGAATATATCTAATTCTTTCTAAGTGTACAGTGTTTGCCAATTCGCTGAGCCATGATGTGGTAGAGGGCGCTTCCCTCCTTTTCCAAAACAACAAGATACATTTTTTTGCCGAAATGAGACTGTAAGAGATTAGTTGTTTTTGGGAGTTGGTTAATCCGTTTAGGGAATCGGACACTCCCAGGATTATCATAAGCGGGTCTGGGTCTATTGAAGTTTCCAGAACTTCAGAGAGGATCCCAAATTCCACACCAATACCCATACAAGTTAGAGCATAGGGCAAAGCAGTGGAGTAGTGTACCCTGCTCAGCCTGACATTTATCACACATAGGGGATGTACCAGGAAATATCCTATGCAGTTTGGTTTTGGAGTAGTGTAATCTGTGTAATACCTTGAATTGTATGAGACGATGTCTGGAGTTAATGGAGCAGGTGTGGATATACTCCAAGCTGTCCTCCCAGTCTGACACAGAAATGTCAGTCCCTAGTTCTTCCTCCCATTTTGCCTTAATGGCATCAGTAGAGGGTGTGCTAACAGATTGAAAAGCGTCATATAGACGAGATATCAGTTTGTCTGAGATGGGGCATCTTTTTAGGGAAGGGAAGGTTTAGCGTTCCCAAATGTTGGGAGGTGTTTTCTGGCTTTAAAGCTGTGAGTTGGAGAATATCTAGCTTTAAAGTTGTGAGTTGGAGAATATCTAGCTTTAAAGCTGTGAGTTGGAGAATATCTAGCTTTAAAGCTGTGAGTTGGACAATATCTAGCTTTAAAGCTGTGAGTTGGAGAATATCTAGCTTTAAAGCTGTGAGTTGGAGAATATCTAGCTTTAAAGCTGTGAGTTGGAGAATATCTAGCTTTAAAGCTGTGAGTTGGAGAATATCTAGCTTTGAAGCTGTGACTTGGAGAATATCTGGCTTTAAAGCTGTGAGTTGGAGAATATCTAGCTTTAAAGCTGTGAGTTGGAGAATATCTGGCTTTAAAGCTGTGACTTGGAGAATATCTAGCTTTAAAGCTGTGAGTTGGAGAATATCTAGCTTTAAAGCTGTGAGTTGGAGAATATCTAGCTTTAAAGCTGTGAGTTGGAGAATATCTGGCTTTAAAGCTGTGAGTTGGAGAATATCTAGCTTTAAAGCTGTGACTTGGAGAATATCTGGCTTTAAAGCTGTGAGTTGGAGAATATCTAGCTTTAAAGCTGTGAGTTGGAGAATATCTAGCTTTAAAGCTGTGAGTTGGAGAATATCTAGCTTTAAAGCTGTGAGTTGGAGAATATCTAGCTTTAAAGCTGTGAGTTGGAGAATATCTAGCTTTAAAGCTGTGAGTTGGGAGAATATCTAGCTTTAAAGCTGTGAGTTGGAGAATATCTAGCTTTAAAGCTGTGACTTGGAGAATATCTAGCTTTAAAGCTGTGAGTTGGAGAATATCTAGCTTTAAAGCTGTGACTTGGAGAATATCTAGCTTTAAAGCTGTGAGTTGGAGAATATCTAGCTTTAAAGCTGTGACTTGGAGAATATCTAGCTTTAAAGCTGTGACTTGGAGAATATCTAGCTTTAAAGCTGTGAGTTGGAGAATATCTAGCTTTAAAGCTGTGAGTTGGAGAATATCTAGCTTTAAAGCTGTGACTTGGAGAATATCTAGCTTTAAAGCTGTGACTTGGAGAATATCTAGCTTTAAAGCTGTGACTTGGAGAATATCTGGCTTTAAAGCTGTGAGTTGGAGAATATCTAGCTTTAAAGCTGTGAGTTGGAGAATATCTAGCTTTGAAGCTGTGACTTGGAGAATATCTGGCTTTAAAGCTGTGAGTTGGAGAATATCTAGCTTTAAAGCTGTGAGTTGGAGAATATCTGGCTTTAAAGCTGTGAGTTGGAGAATATCTAGCTTTAAAGCTGTGAGTTGGAGAATATCTAGCTTTAAAGCTGTGAGTTGGAGAATATCTAGCTTTAAAGCTGTGACTTGGAGAATATCTAGCTTTAAAGCTGTGAGTTGGAGAATATCTAGCTTTAAAGCTGTGAGTTGGAGAATATCTAGCTTTAAAGCTGTGACTTGGAGAATATCTAGCTTTAAAGCTGTGAGTTGGAGAGTAGAGGAGCGGGGCACTGTCATGCTTTATAAAAAGGATGCACACGAGGGAAGAGGAAGAACGTCTCTCCTGCTCTAACCTAAGAGAGCTCTACACTTCTAAAATGTTGCACAACTGATCTAGCTGACGCATCACGGCTTACTGAGACAGCAACAGGGCAGAGAGATGGAGAGAGAGAAAGAGAGGGATGGATGGATGGAGGGAAAGGCTGTTTAGAAACATCAAGCCTGTAGTAGACCGTAATAAAGGAGGGAAGAGGAGGGAGAGAGAGGTGAATCAAAGGAGAGCTGGTAACAGGTAACTTATGTCTGCTGCTTTCACAACAATGGGATGTTTAGCTGGTATGAGGAAATATCTTAATATTAATTGAGGAGGAGGCGTCGGTTTAATGTAACAGATGAAATACAATGGGAACCAATCAGGTGGAAGTGAATGGTAGAAAATGGTTCATTGAATCACTTATAGCACACACATGCAATCATTCTGTCTTCTGTGTAGACACACACACTACTCATCACCGACAGTAATTTAAATCCCTCGGAGATCAGAGGAAAGCCAATGTGTGTAATGGCTGTGAAAGCCTGCCTGGGAGCAGCCACGCTAGCCGCTAATCCTCCACTTGTACACACCACATCAGTCCCTCCCTCGCTACTTCGCTAGCTACTATGTTAGATCCAGCCTTATAACGTTGACTAAGTCACTGGCAAACGGTAAAAAAGCGCCTACGTCAAATCAAACATTGATCCAAATGTGGTTCTTATTTCCTTTCGGGTTTTTTTCCCCACCCTGCAGTCGTCTTTTCTTTCTTCCGATCTGTTCGTTCTCTTACTGCTACACCGTCAGCTGTAAGCCTGAGCGACTGCAGTGATTTTAGCAGGCAATGATTTGCTTCCGCCGATCCAACTGTTGTTTAATTTAATAGCCTTACTTGACTGATTATCAGATATCGGGGGTGAGTTGTATTGGCAGCTGCTGTACTGATTTTGTTTAACGATTCACATCAAATGAGTTACAGACGGATGGTAGCCTACCTCTAAACGACTTATTACCACACACATGCGCGCACACACACACACACACGCACAGACACACACACACGCGCACACACACACACACACACACACACACACACACACACACACACACACACACACACTCTCACACACACACGCACACACACCCACACACACACACACACACACACACACACACACACACACACACACACACACACACACACACATCCCACATCTGAATGTCTTATTGTAGAATCGCAGTAATCCCCTAGTGAGGAATGCTTTTACTTGCAGTAATCATTCACCTGTTTGGGACTCTTGTGAGTATATATAAGGTTTGAAGGAACTTGTGCGTGTGTGTGTGTGTGTGTGTGCGTGCGCGTGTCTGTGAGAAAGTGCGTGCGTGTTTGTGAGCGTGCGTCAGGCTCTGTGTGTGTAGTGTGTGTCTCTGATTATAATGAACGTCACTTGCGGGAAGTGAAGCAGGCTGGGAGAGAAACGCTGGTCTCATAGTCATAATTGGAATCAATGTTTCTGTGCACTACTCTCCTCCACTGAGTTATGAGGTGACTAATGTTTAAAACATGCTCTGCAGACGCAGCATGACCTTCTTGAATAAAACACTGCACTACGAAGGGATGGGATGGAGGGAGGTAAAGGAGTGAAATATGAAGGGATGGAGTGAAATAAAGGAATGAAATACGAGGGGATGATGGAATGACGGTATATGTGAGTGGACAAAGCCATCAATCACGTGACACCATTCATTCCTATGTGAAGACTCAACAGCGCGTTGAAGCCAAATTCGTGGCGACGTAGCGTGCACAGTTTGAGCTACACCAGGAAGTGATGTTGCAGGCTATCTCAGTGCTGCCCCCTCTCATTAACATGTTCAAACACACACACCCACACACACATTCTGAATATGGGGCCAAGGAAGTCTTGGGGCGGCACAATGAATTACCCATAATTCCTTTCTCCAACTACCCCAGGCGTTTTTTGTCCCAACCCATGATCTTGCTGCTCCGCTAGTGAACAAGGCTAGCCACCGGCAGGACTGCTGCTAGGACAGGCCAGTTATACCACAACAATAAGACGGTTGTTTGTTGTTCCAGGTTAGCCTGAGTGCCAGTCTGTTTGTGCTATCGTGCCAACTCCTTGTCACTCAGCTTGACAAGGACAGCAACAGAGTTGGCAAAAGCACACAAACAGATCTGGGACCAGGCTAGTTTCACCCAAAGAGGAAAAACAAAAAGAAACTTTGTCATATTTGACATTCTTCAAACCAACATTTGAGTCAATAGATGTTCCTTAGGGGCATCCAGACCTGAAACCTTCAGGTTAACTTTGAGAGGTTTTGACAAGTATTGACCCAAACATTTAGTTTGAGATCCACGTATTACGAGAATACCAGTGGGCTGGAGTTTCTTCTTAAAACCCAGAACTCGTACCTGGAATCCTCAGAAACCTCCCCGCCGTGGTGAATCCTAATGTGAAGCCAACGTTGCTCTTATAATGAACTAACATGAAAGAGTCCGTACGAAGAGAAGAGGTCAGCTGTGTAGAGGTATGATGTGAGGTCTGGAGGTGAATCATTTACAGCAGTGACTGCATCTGGATAACGAGGGAAATGATGGATAACGAGGGAAATTAAAGCTACATGAATCATCAGATGAGTATTAGAGAAACAGGTAGATGTGCTGGATGAACTATTCATCAGAAAAGGAGTGAGGAGAAGTACGAGGTTAGGAGACAGCCCGCAGACGGACACTATCGCTCTCTCTCTAAGCTGTGTGTGTGTGTGGGGGGGGATTGTGCCAATGGGCGGGCGGGCGGGCATGTGTGTGTGTGGGGATTGTGCCAATGGGCGGGCGGGCATGTGTGTGTGTGGGGATTGTGCCAATGGGCGGGCGGGCGGGCGGGCGGGCGTGTGGGGATTGTGCCAATGGGCGGGTGGGCGTGTGTGTGGGGATTGTGCCAATGGGCGGGCGTGTGTGTGGGGATTGTGCCAATGGGCGGGCGGGGCGTGTGTGTGGGGATTGTGCCAATGGGCGGGTGGGCGTGTGTGTGGGGATTGTGCCAATGGGCGGGCAGGCGGGCGTGTGTGTGGGGATTGTGCCAATGGGCGGGTGGGCGTGTGTGTGGGGATTGTGCCAATGGGCGGGCAGGCGGGCGTGTGTGTGGGGATTGTGCCAATGGGCGGGCGGGTGTGTGTGTGGGGATTGTGCCAATGGGCGGGCGGGTGTGTGTGTGGGGATTGTGCCAATGGGCGGGCGGGCGGGCGTGTGTGTGAGGATTGTGCCAATGGGCGGGCGGGCGTGTGTGTGAGGATTGTGCCAATGGGCGGGCGGGCGTGTGTGTGAGGATTGTGCCAATGGGCGGGCGGGCGGGCGGGCGGGCGTGTGAGGATTGTGCCAATGGGCGGGCGGGCGTGTTTGTGGGAATGCACACAGGTGTGTATCTGTGTGTGCTTGCGCACACTGGCTGGCCAGTGTGTGTGTGTGTGTGTGTGTGTGTGTGTGTGTGTGTGTGTGTGCGTGCGTGCGTGCGTGTGTGTGTGTTGTGGTGACAGGTAAGTGTTCGTGACAGCCCAGGGAGCAGGGAAGGCAGCATCACCCTGCTAAGAGGACCACCTCCCCTGTACTGAAGTAATAAATGACTGAACACTGTGTTCCCACGCTACAGCTGTCAGCTAGCCACACACACACACACACCAAAGTGATGCATTGCACACACGCCTTCTTTCACAGTCACACCATCATCCCACACACCTCTGCACACACACAATTCTCTCTCTCTATGTACTGTATCTCTCTTTTCCTCTCAAACACACACACAGAAATTGGCTTGAAGGGGTAATACGCACCCCCCCCCCCATCGCCGCGGCTACAGGACCCTCAGGCATACCTCCAAATGCTCCCACAATACACCAGCACTAATTAAATCTCAGGTCTATTCTCCTCAACTCTCCTCTCCTTTCTCTCTCCTCCTCCCTCTCTCCTCTCCTTTATGTGTCTAAACAGCATTTGCCTGCCTCTCTCTTTTTGTATCTCTGTCTAGCTCTTTCTATGTGTCTCTCTCTTTCTCACTCTCTCTCTCACTCACTTTTTCTCTCTCTCTCTCACTCTCTCTTTCTCTCTCTCCCTCTCTCTCTCTCTCTCTCTCTCTCTCTCTCACTCTCTCTCGTCTCTCTCTCTCTCTCTCTCTCTCTCTCTCTCTCTCTCTCTCTCTCTCTCTCTCTCTTTCTCTCTTCTCTCTCTGACCAACACACAGTCAGCTATAGAGGTATGGAGATGAGCTTGTCTTTTCCTGTAACATCTACAAAAGGCATCCAATACAATATCAAAAGGCTCCACTGTTCAAACAACAACAAACCATCAATGAAATATGCATTTGATTCTCTGACGGATCGAACAGGTCTCCACTCCATGCTTTTTAGCACAACTGTCTGTCTGTCTGTCTGTCTGTCTGTCTGTCTGTCTGTCTGTCTGTCTGTCTGTCTGTCTGTCTGTCTGTCTGTCTGTCTGTCTGTCTGGCTGTCTGGCTGGCTGTCTGTCTGTCTGTCTGTCTGTCTGGCTGGCTGGCTGGCTGGCTGGCTGGCTGGCTGTAGTCCAGGTAGAGATCTGTTGAGGCTGCTTTCAGCGGAGGTTGCCGTTGCCATTCATTTGCAGGGAGTGCTACTATACTGTATTTCTAGTCGAGATGCAGAGCACCTGCTTACAGTATACTGTCTCTCCATCTCTCAATGTCCTTCATACAGTATTCTGTCTCTACATCTATCAGTATCCTGCATACAGTATACTGTCTCTCCATCTCTCAATGTCCTTCATACAGTATTCTGTCTCTACATCTATCAGTATCCTGCATACAGTATACTGTCTCTCCATCTCTCAATGTCCTTCATACAGTATTCTGTCTCTACATCTATCAGTATCCTGCATACAGTATTCTGTCTCTCCATCTCTCAATGTCCTTCATACAGTATACTGTCTCTCCATCTATCAGTATCCTGCATACAGTATTCTGTCTCTCCATCTCTCAATGTCCTTCATACAGTATACTGTCTCTCCATCTCTCAATGTCCTTCATACAGTATTCTGTCTCTCCTTCTATCAGTATTCTGCATACAGTATTCTGTCTCTCCATCTATCAGTATCCTGCATACAGTATTCTCTCTCCTTCTATCAGTATCCTGCATACAGTATTCTGTCTCTCCATCTATCAGTATCCTGCATACAGTATACTGTCTCTCCATCTATCAGTATCCTGCATACAGTATTCTGTCTCTCCATCTATCAGTATCCTGCATACAGTATTCTCTCTCCTTCTATCAGTATCCTGCATACAGTATTCTGTCTCTCCATCTATCAGTATCCTGCATACAGTATTCTGTCTCCTTCTATCAGTATCCTGCATACAGTATTATGTCTCTACATCTATCAGTATCCTGCATACAGTATTCTGTCTCCTTCTATCAGTATCCTGCATACAGTATTCTGTCTCTACATCTATCAGTATCCTGCATACAGTATTCTGTCTCTCCATCTCTCAATGTCCTTCATACAGTATACTGTCTCTCCATCTCTCAATGTCCTTCATACAGTATTCTGTCTCTCCATCTATCAGTATCCTGCATACAGTATTCTGTCTCTCCATCTATCAGTATCCTGCATACAGTATTCTCTCTCCTTCTATCAGTATCCTGCATACAGTATTCTGTCTCTCCATCTATCAGTATCCTGCATACAGTATACTGTCTCTCCATCTATCAGTATCCTGCATACAGTATTCTGTCTCTCCATCTATCAGTATCCTGCATACAGTATTCTCTCTCCTTCTATCAGTATCCTGCATACAGTATTCTGTCTCTCCATCTATCAGTATCCTGCATACAGTATACTGTCTCTCCATCTATCAGTATCCTGCATACAGTATTCTGTCTCTCCATCTATCAGTATCCTGCATACAGTATTCTGTCTCTCCATCTATCAGTATCCTGCACACAGTATACTGTCTCTCCATCTATCAGTATAGTAAAGGTAGACACAGAATAGGTTTTTTATTGTCACATACACCAGATAGGTGCAGTGAAATGTGTTGTTTTACAGGGTCTGCCATTGTAAAACGGCGCCTTTGGAGCAAATTAGGGTTACGTGCCTTGGTCAAGTTTTTTCACCTCGTCGACTCATGTATTTGAACCAGCAACCTTTAAAATACTGGCACAACACTCTAACCGCTAGACTACCTGCCGCCCTAAGGCTAGAAGAATGTCTGCCATGGTCTCAAGATAATTCCGGACAGTTCTAGTAATAATGGCTTGCTCTAGTTAAAACAACATATTCTATGCAGCATCATCTAACTTTGATATATGCTTCATGTAGAATGGAAGAATTTTGCTCTCGGCACGTCTGAGAGACTGCAGCCGTGAGATGTTTCTAGAACCATCCATCTCCCAGACTTCTCTACACTACAGTAATCAGTAGGGAATTAAACTTGTCTTAGACACCTTTTCCAAGAACCAAGGTCTCTTAAGAAATGAAACCTGTCTTTGCATTTGACTAAAAGCATTGAGGTGTTGGAAGTTCGTCAGACACTGTTCGTCAGAGAGTGTGTGTGTGTGTGCGTATGTTTGTATGTGTGTTTTGAAATTGCACTAGACAGTCTGTGTGTGTGCCTGTGGTTTGAACATTTGTCAAACCAACTTGGTTGCCAGAAGAGTAAGAATCTCAAACAGAAGAAAAATATTGCTTCTGAAAAGTTCACTCTAATACTAATGGGCGCCTCTGAGCTGGGGGATTTGGAGGGCGTTGGGGGACATGTAGGGGACATTCATCAGTGTGACACAGCACAGAATGCTCTTTGTTTGATTGGGCAAATTAGTGGGGAACTAATTTGCTTCCGCTGCAAAATCTTTTACAGACTCTTTTTGTTGGTGTTAATTGACCTCGTTGAACCACTTTGTATTCTGCCCTGATGTCAGACAAATGGGAGAGAAAATATCATTGTTATTCATTTCTGGTGCCTCGGAGGCAGTGCCCAGTTGCTCTATGCTGGTTTGCATTTAAGACGAGTGGTTGTGTGTGTATGTTTCCGTAGGGATATATGGTTTATAATGTGTATTTACACTGCAACGGACAAACAACTCCAGTGAATGTGGAGGTATCTCAGTTCAGGCCCTCACTAGTATGCCGTCAATAACCAGTGGGACAAACTGGGTATTGAACCCAGTCTTTTGCATGCCCCAGGACTGTGTTATCCAACTGAGCTAAAGCCTAGGAATAACTTTTATGAGGTAATACAAGTGTCACGGTCTCAGGCAAGCATAGTTGTAGTTATATAAGTTACATATACGCATCCCGCAGGCCTACTTTACCCAACCACCTCGGGTGCTGTACAGACACATTGCAATGCCCTGGTGAATCCACAGGCAGCATCATATACGCCATGCATTTACCACCTGCAGCCATTCATAACGACATACTGTCCGTTCATTACTTAGACATTAATGATGATTATTCATGAAGCGGAGGGCATGTTGTCCGGACCTCTGGCAGTCTCTATGGGGCTGCCGCAGGGTTCAGTTCTCAGGCCGTCTCTCTTCTCTGTTTACATCAATGATGTCGCTCTTGCTGCTGGTGATTCTCTGATCCACCTCTACGCAGACGACACCATTCTGTATACTTCTGGCCCTTCTTTGGACTCTGTGTTAACTAACCTCCAGACGAGCTTCAATGCCATACAACTCTCCTTCCGTGGCCTCCAACTGCTCTTAAATGCAGGTAAAACTAAATGCATCCTCTTCAAACGATCGCTGCCCACACCTACCCACCCGTCCAGCATCAATACTCTGGACGGTTCGGACTTAGAATATGTGGACAACTACAAATACCTAGGTGTCTGGTTAGACTGTAAACTCTCCTTCCAGACTCACATTAAGCATCTCCAATCCAAAATTAAATCTAGAATCGGCTTCATATTTCGCAACAAAGCATTCTTCACTCATGCTGCCAAACATACCCTCGTAAAACTGACCATCCTACCGATCCTCGACTTCAGTGATGTCATTTACAAAATAGCCTCCAACACTCAACTCAACAAATTGGATGCAGTCTATCACAGTGCCGTATATTTTGTCACCAAAGCCCCATATACTACCCACCACTGCGACCTGTACGCTCTCGTTGGCTGGCCCTCGCTTCATACTCGTCGTCAAACCCACTGGCTACAGGTTATCTACAAGTCTTTGCTAGGTAAAGCCCCGCCTTATCTCAGCTCACTGGTCACCATAGCAGCACCCACCCGTAGCACGCGCTCCAGCGAGTATATCTCACTGGTCACTCCCAAAGCCAATTCCTTCTTTGGCCGCCTTTCACTGAAGCTGGAGACTCATATCTCCCTCACTAGATTTAAGCACCAGCTGTCAGAGCAGCTCACAGATCACTGCACCTGTACATAGCCCATCTGTAAATAGCCCATCCAACTACCTCTTCCCCATACTGTATTTATTTATTTATCTTGTTCCTTTGCACCCCAGTATCTCTACTTGCACATTCATCTTCTGCACAACTATCACTCCAGTGTTTAATTGCTATATTGTAATTACTTCGCCAACATGGCCTATTTATTGCCTTACCTCCCTTATCTTACCGCATTTGCATACACTGTATGTAGACTTTTTCTACTGTATTATTGACTGTAAGTTTGTTTATTCCATGTGTAACTCTGTGCTGTTGAATGTGTCGAACTGCTTTGCTTTATCTTGGCCAGGTCGCAGTTGTAAATGAGAACTTGTTCTCAACTAGCCAACCTGGTTAAATAAAGGTGAAATAAATAAAATAAAAATTAAATCGTCCCCCAGGTAATGTCATGCTTGGTGACAGCTTGGTGTGTGTGTGTGTGCGTGCGCGTGTCTGTGTGTGCGTGTGCGCATATATGTGAGTCACTGCGTGCGTGTGTGTGTGTGTGTGTGTGTGTGTGTGTGTGTGTGTGTGTGTGTGTGTGTGTGTGTGTGTGTGTGTGTGTGTGTGACATCTTAGCTGATGTTAAGAGAATATGCTGAACCCCGCAGGTCCCATTGGGCTGATGATGATGATGATGCGTTGACACTCTTCATGGTCTACTCCCGAAGTCATATCTCTCACTGATCAGTTACATTCTCAGGAAGTCAAATCGTGATTGGTTGATTGGGCTGTTGTTGTCATTGCCACAGTACCAGACGGTGGGAGTCATCTCTTCCTGCTACTTCCTGAGTTTGGGCTTCCAGCAGCAACTGCAAAAAAATATGTTTCGTTTTCACGTACACTGGATAGGTGCAGTGAAATGTGGTGTTTTACAGGGTCGGCCATAGTAGTACGGCACCTGGAGCAAATGAGGGTTAAGTGCCTTGCTCAAGGACACGTCAATGGATTTTTATTCTTGTCGGCTCAGGTATTCAAACCAGCGACCTTTCGGTTAGTGGCCCAACGCTCTAACCGCTAGGCTGAAGTCAGACACAGTGGGGGGTAATTCTGGGAAGGTGCTAGAGCTGCAGTGGCTGTGTTATTAATGACACGCTTTCGTGAAGGTTTAAAAGTGTACGTATGTGATGAAAATGAATTTAAAGGTGTTTCCTCTGAGTGTGTACTATGCAAATCTGTGTGAGCTCCTAACGTTGGGCTGCCAACGAAGAAGGGTTAATTAAGGCTAGAGTTATTGCGTCATTGACATGTTACTCATCTGTTGTGTGGTCTGTGTAGGACATGAAGCTACGAGAGCTGCTGGACGTGAGCACCCTGGTGGGGAAGATGGAGAACAGGATGCTGACGGTGGTGAGCGGACCAGACATGGTCAACATCACATACCTCAACTTCATGGCCTTCCAGGAGGAGATCGCCAAGGTAAGTAAACATGAATAATCCACTTATTACAGAGGAATAGGGCTTTAGTACACATGAATAAGGGCTTTGGTACACATGAATAATGCCTTTATTAGTCATGAATAGGGCTTATTAAAGATGAATGGGGCTTTATTAAACATGAATAAGGACTTTATTAATCATGAATAGGGATTTATTAAACATGAATAGGGTTTTATTAAACATGAATAGGGCTTTATTAAACATGAATAAGGACTTTATTAATCATGAATAGGGATTTATTAAACATGAATAGGGTTTTATTAAACATGAATAAGGACTTTATTAATCACAAATAGGGCTTTATTAAACATTAATCAGGACTTTATTAATCATGAACAGGGCTTTATCAAACATGAATAAAGGATTTTTTTAAGGTTTATTTGATTTAGTTGATGTCAACATCAGTTAAGTCTCTTAGGCGGTTGGCCAAAGTGCTTATAACTAATTAATTAATAACTAAGCTATTTCAGTCCATGCAGTGTGAGTTAGTTAAGCTTGTTAGACTTACACTGAACCCGTCATTCCTCCAGTGTATAATTATAAGGTCTGGTGTGTGGGTGGCTAGTTTGCACCTCCAATCGATCCTCGCGACTGTGTTTCTTCCTTCTGACGGAGTGTGTATGTGTGTGTTCTTCCGGTGCAGGAGTGGGCTGAAGAGTTGTTTGGCCTGGCGTCTAACCTGCTGGCCCAGAACATGTCCAGAGAAGCATGCCTGGAGA
>NC_042991.1:5141258-5148758 GCF_901001165.1 Salmo trutta
TGTATGGTGTTATATGGATGGTTCTGTGGTGTATGGTGTTATATGGATGGTTCTGTGGTGTATGATGTTATATGGATAGTTCTGTGGTGTGTGTGATGTTATATGGATGGTTCTGTGGTGTATGGTGTTATATGGATGGTTCTGTGGTGTATGATGTTATATGGATGGTTCTGTGGTGTATGATGTTATATGGATGGTTCTGTGGTGTGTGTGATGTTATATGGATGGTTCTGTGGTGTATGATGTTATATGGATGGTTCTGTGATTGTATGATGTTATATGGATGGTTCTTTGGTGTATGATGTTATATGGATGGTTCTGTGGTGTATGGTGTTATAGGGATGGTTCTGTGGTGTATGGTGTTATATGGATGGTTCTGTGGTGTATGGTGTTATATGGATGGTTGTGTGGTGTATGGTGTTATATGGATGGTTCTGTGGTGTATGATGTTATATGGATGGTTATGTGGTGTATGGTGTTATATGGATGGTTCTTTGGTGTATGATGTTATATGGATGGTTATGTGGTGTATGGTGTTATATGGATGGTTCTGTGGTGTATGGTGTTATATGGATGGTTCTGTGGTGTATGGTGTTATATGGATGGTTCTGTGGTGTATGGTGTTATATGGATGGTTATGTGGTGTATGATGTTATATGGATGGTTATGTGGTGTGTATGATGTTATATGGATGGTTCTTTGGTGTATGATGTTATATAGATGGTTCTGTGGTTTATGGTGTTATATGGATGGTTCTGTGTTGTATGGTGTTATATGGATGGTTCTGTGGTGTGTGTGATGTTATATAGATGGTTTTGTGGTGTATGGTGTTATATGGATGGTTCTGTGGTGTATGATGTTATATGGATGGTTCTGTGGTGTATGGTGTTATATGGATGGTTCTGTGGTGTGTATGATGTTATATGGATGGTTATGTGGTGTGTGTGATGTTATATGGATGGTTATGTGGTGTATGGTGTTATATGGATGGTTCTGTGGTGTATGGTGTTATATGGATGGTTCTGTGGTGTGTATGATGTCATATGGATGGTTCTGTGATTGTATGATGTTATATGGATGGTTATGTGGTGTATGATGTTATATGGATGGTTCTGTCGTGTGTGTGATGTTATATGGCTGGTTCTGTCGTGTGTGTGATGTTATATGGCTGGTTCTGTGGTGTGTATGATGTTCAATGGATGGTTCTGTGGTGTGTGTGATGTTATATAGCTTGTTCTGTGGTGTGTGTGATGGTATATGGATGGTTGTGTGGTGTGTATGATGTCATATGGATGGTTCTGTGGTGTGTGTGATGTTATATGGATGGTTCTGTGGTGTATGGTGTTATATGGATAGTTCTGTGGTGTATGGTGTTATATGGATGGTTCTGTGGTGTGTATGATGTTATATAGATGGTTCTGTGGTGTATGGTGTTATATGGATGGTTCTGTGGTGTATGGTGTTATATGGATGGTTCTGTGGTGTATGGTGTTATATGGATGGTTCTGTGGTGTATGATGTTATATGGATGGTTCTGTGGTGTATGTTGTTATATGGATGGTTCTGTGGTGTATGATGTTATATGGATGGTTCTATGGTGTATGATGTTATATGGATGGTTCTTTGGTGTGTGTGTGTGATGTTATATGGATGGTTCTGTGGTGTGTATGATGTCATATGGATGGTTCTGTGGTGTGTATGATGTTATACGGATGGTTCTGTGGTCTGTGTGTGATGTTATAGGAACTAAGTTACAGGAACGTTATAGGAACATTCAGAACTAAGTTTAGAGGGCTTTGGGACATCAGACTGGATCAGGACAGCAGTGGGAAGTGCTACGGGGGTGGGTTATGTGAGTACATTAACAAGGCTTGGAGTAAAACTGCTAAACTAGGAGAATCCTGTTGTACACCTGATCTAGAGTTAATATGTGTCTCATTCAGACCTAAATATCTCCCCCCGTGAGTTTGGCCAGCTGACTGTAGTAATTGTCTATATTCCACCCTCTGGCAACGTCAATCGCACAACAGATGTGATAACGGAGTGTGTTCACCTCATCGAGAAAAAGAGAGACAGGGGAAAAGCAGGCGCTGAGACAAAAAATGCTGGTTGACTTGACAAACAAGACGAACTGGCAACAGACAAACAGAGAACACAGGTATAAGTACCCAGGGGATAATGGGGAAGATGGGCGACACCTGGAGGGGGGTGGAGACAAGTACAAGGACAGGTGAAAACAGATCAGGGCGTGACAATTTGAGTCAGATAAGGAGGTTCATATGATAGGTAAGCTATCTATCTACCTTGCAGAGAGCCTATATAACTGACTATCTTTTAGAAACAAAAATATCATATTGGAACCAAGATAATAAAAAAAGTATTGATATTGGCATAAGAAAGAGGGAATGTTGGAACATAACTAAAGTATAAAGTATAAATTAATGCAAATTCTACAGCACAACGGCAGAGTCATGTCTGAAGTGTAAAACTACTAACGACTCAATAACTCATGCCTTCTGGGAACGCTATAAAGTCCCAAAGTTATGGGCAGATTTGGAAAGATGTCTGTCAGAAGTATTACAATGTAAATGTACTTTGAATCCATCTGATGGGTTGGACAATACTTTTCTCATCAATCATCTTCAAAAAACGGATACTTCAAAACGTGAAATGAACCAATCCTCCTTCTTTCATGCAACGGAAAGTTCACATGCTTGACAATCTAAAAATTGAAAGCGCGTGGGCGACGGAGAGAAACAAAATGGTGCAGTTTGAGGACATGTGGCGGAAAGTGATACGGGCGCTGGAGATAGGGGTGAGGGGGGTCATAGGTCTGGACAGGTGTGATTGTAACGCGGGTCGTATAAAGGGGACCAAGGCGCAGCGTGTAGAGTGCTCATACTTTACTTTAATGAAAACACTTAAACATAAAAAACAACTAAACGACAACCAACAGTTCCGTCAGGTATACTAACAAAACGGAAAACAACTACCCACACCAACACAGGAAAAACAGGCTGCCTAAGTATGGCTTCCAATCAGAGACAAAGATGGACAGCTGCCTCTGATTGGAAACCATACCCGGCCAAAACATAGAAAACAAAAACATAGAATGCCCACCCACCTATCACACCCTGACCTAACTAAACAGAGAAAACACAGCTCTCCTAGGTCAGAGCGTGACAGTGATGTAGTTGATGTTTGTATGATGTTGTCGTTTGTATGTCTATGTTTTGTACTGTTGATAAAAGATCAATACAATCGTATAAAAAAAGATATATACTTTTTCTCAGATCATAATACAGTACATCTAATCCCAGCCCATCGCACCAAACTACAAAATGGGACAATTATTCCAGTGAGATCTTACAGGGCTGCTTTGACTGTACAGTGTGGTCTGTTCACATAGGGAGCGTTTCTTGAGGAGGCCACTGAAGCCAACACTGACTATATTCAATTCTGTGCGGAGATAATTGTTCCTTCCAAAACTTTAAAGATACACTGAGTGTACAAAACATTAGGAACACCTTCCTATTATTGAGTTGCACCCCCGTTTGCCCTCAGAACAGCCTCAATTCGTTGGGACATGGCCTCTACAAGGCACTTGCATCTACTACCACACCCCGTTCAAAGGCACTTCAATATTTTATCTTGCCCATTCACCTTCTGAATGGCACATATACACAGTCCATAACTCAATTGTCTCAAGGTTTAAAAAACCCTTCTTTAACCTGTCTCCTCCTCTTCATCTACACTGATTAAAGTGGATTTAACAGGGGACATCAATAAAGGATCGTAGCTTTCAGCTGGATTCACCTGGTGTTTTGTACACTCAGTGTACAAAGGATCTGAAAGCAGCATTTATCGCTAGCAACAAGGTTGAGGGTAAACTAATTAAATCCAAATGAAATAAGTATATGAAACAGGCCAAGAGAATCTACAAGGAGAAGGCTCTTTCAGGAGGCTAAACCCAGAGATGCTTGGAGGGGTGTGAAAACACTGGCGGGACTTAACAACACCCTGCTCCAAATAAAAAATGTTCGGAGGTAGAATTGACCAATTGAAAGAGAGGAGGTGATCTCTGACCTGTCTAACATGTCGCACACTGTAGCAAATGTTGAGCTGCAAGCAAAAGATGTGGAAGCCGCATTTAAAAGGACCAATCAAAAGAAAGCACCTGGGCCAGACAACATTAGTGGTCGCCTACTAAAGGTTTCCCATAAGCAACTGACAGGTGTTTTCTGTGACCTTTTTAACTGCTCTCTGGCAAAACACTCCATCCCAGCAATATGGACCTCATCCATCATATGCCCAGTACCTAAAAGAGCAGTCCCTCCTGCAACAATGACTAGCTTTAACATCTTTAACATCTTTAGTGATGAAGGGCTTTGAAAGGCTCATTCTCCCCCAGCTTCAAAAGGAGGTATGCTCATACACAGAGCCACTCCAATTTGGGGTGTTGATGATGCACTCCTGTCTCTACTGCACTGTGCCCACACCCACCTGGAGAAGCCCAGGACATAGGTCCGGATGGTATTTGTGGATGTCTCTAGTGCCTTTAATACAGTCCAGCCTCACTTAATGGGTCATAAACTCCAGAACATGAATGTAATTCCGCATCGGATTCTCTGGGCAACAGCAGGCAACTCAGAGGGGCGCCTCTAGGCTGAAATGGACCGATTTTCAATGTGCTGTAGCCAGAAGTACCTGGGATCAATGCAATCAAAACCAAAGATCTGGTCATTGATTTCAGAATAGACCAACCTACTGTAACCATCCCAGTGCTGGAGACTAACAGACAGATCATATTGCGAGTGGAGGACTGCAAATAGCTTGGAAGCGTTATTGACAACAAGCTCTCATTCAAAACAAAAACTGAACGCGTTCCTCAAAATGTCAATTGAGTTCAATGTACAATAATAAATCCTCCAAGCATTTTAAAAACGCTTTATGCGATCCATCTTAGCCTTTAGTATTGTGGGGGGGGGGGGGGGGGGTTTGGTGCGCTAGGGAACACAAGTGAGAACCCATTGAACAGGGTAATAACAATCAGTGGGAAGGTCATCGGAGAAAGCCAGGGACCCCTCAGTGACATTTCGAAAAATCAAGTGAGGAAGAAAGGGAAACAAATAGCATTTGACATAACATACTGTACACACTGATCGAGCAGTATAGCCCCCTACCCTCCGGGTGCAGGAATAGAGCTCTCCCATTCAAATCTACGAGAGCAACTTCTAGACAACATTCGTCAAACTCATTAACTCTTGAAGTTCCTATTTGTATTCGTGTATATGTCTATTTACCCTGTGATTGCGTAGACTGCTTCTAATCCTTTATATTGTAGCCTACATGTTTTTGTGTTCAATGTTGTTTGTTTCTTGTATGTACCATTCGTCACCACACAGGAAGTTCCCTCCCAGGACATAAGTTATTTGAAATGATACCCCTCGACTTATTCCAGATTTTATTGTGTTACAGCCTCAATTCAAAAGGGATGAAATAGTTTTCCCCACCCATCTACACACAATGCCACATAATGATAAAGTGAAAACATGTTTTTAGACATTTTTGCTAATTTATTGAAAATGAAATATAGAAATATCTAATTTACATAAGTATTCAGACCCTTTAGTCAAAATATGTTAGAATCACCTTTGGCAGCGATTACAGCTGTGAGTCTTTCTGGGTAATTCTCTAAGAGCTTTGCACACCTTGATTGTACAATATTTCCACATAATTATTTTATTTATTTTTCAAGCTCTGTCTAGTTGGTTGTTGATCATTGCTAGACAGACATTTTCAAGTCTTGCCATAGATTTCAAGCCGATTTAAGTCAAAACTGTAACTAGGCCACTCAGGAACATCCAATGTCGTCTTGGTAAGCAACTCCAGTGTAGATTTGGCCTTGTGTTTTAGGTTATTGTCCTGCTGAAAGGTGAATTTGTCTCCCGGTGTCTGTTTGAAAGCAGACTAAACCAGGTTTGCTCTAGGATTTTGCCTGTGCTTAGCTCTATTTCATTTATTTTTATTTAAAAAAAACTCCCTAGTCCTCGCCAATGACAAGCATACCCATAACATGATGCAGCCACCACCATGCTTGAAAATATGAAGAGTGGTACTCAATGATGTGTTGTGTTGGATTTGCTCCAAACATAACACTTTGTATTCAGGACATAAAGTAAATTTCTTCGCCACATTTTTTGCAGTTTTACTTTAGTGCCTTATTACAAACAGGATGCATGTTTCACTCTGTCATTTAGGTTAGTATTGTGGAGTAACTACAATGTTGTTGATCCATCCTCAGTTTTCTCTTATCACAGCCATTAAACTCTGTAATTCTTTTAAAGTCACCATTGGCCTCATGGTGAAATCCCTGAGCGGTTCCTTCCTCTCTGGCAACTAAGTTAGGAAGGACACCTGTATCGTGTATTGATAGACCATCCAAAGTGTAATTAATAACTTCACCATACTCAAAGGGATATTCAATGTCTGATTTTTTATTTTTACCCATCTACCAATAGGTGCCCTTCTTTGCGAGGAATTGGAAAACCTCCCTGGTCTTTGTGGTTGAATCTGTGGTTGAAATTCACTGCGCGACTGAGGGACCTTACTCATAATTGTATGTGTGGGGTACAGAGATGAGGTAGCCATTCAAAAAACATGTTAAACACTATTGTTGCACACAGAGTGAGTCCATGCAACAAACTTATTGTTAAGCAGATGTTTACTCCAGAACTTATTTAGACTTAACATAACAAAGGGGTTTAATACTTCTTTACTTGTTTGATTTTCTTAAAATTTTTCTTAACATTTTTCGTAACATTTTTCGAAAAACATAATTCCACTTTGTCATTATGGGGTATTGTGTGTTGGCCAGTGACAAAAAAAATCGCAATTTAAACCATTTTAAATTCAGGCTGTAACAAAACATAATGTGGAAAAAGTCCAAGGTATGTGAATACTTTCTGAAGGCACTGCATGGATGGTTATGTCATTTGTGTGAGGCTTAATGAAAGGGTAGCTATAAAGTGGTATGAAAGCTTGCCTATGTGTATGATCTATTAACGCCTTCTCCAAAGTGTGTGAGGCTATATGAAAGGTTCTCCAGTGTTTGTCTTGTGATAATGTGGGTGTGATGTGTGATGCTGTGTGAATGGGTCTGTGGTGTGTGAGATGCTGTACAGTGTGTGTGTGATGACGAGGTAACGGTTCTGGGCTGTCTCATCAGTATCTTCAGGATGTTCTCGGCAGACAGGAAACGAGTGGAGACAGCTCTGGAGAACTGCAACCTCCCTTCTGGACGGGTAAGACTAGCTTATTATCTAGCTCTGCTACTCACTTACTCTACCTACAGTATCTATCCCTATTTCCCTCTCTCTCTCTCTCTCTCTCTCTCTCTCTCTCTCTCTCTCTCTCTCTCCCTTGTTCATCCGCACTGTAACGTTCCATACCCCAGCAGATCTGATCATAATTGCTTTTCAGGGAATATCATTTGTGTGG
>NC_042991.1:5153758-5273758 GCF_901001165.1 Salmo trutta
AATACTTATTTCCCTCATTAAAATGCAAATCAATTTAAAACATTTTTGACATGCATTTTTCTGGATTTTTTTGTTGTTATTCTGTCTCTCACTCTTCAAATAAACCTACCATTAAAATTACAGACTGATAATTTCTTTGTCAGTGGGCAAACGCACCAAATCAGCAGGGGATCAAATACTTTTTTCCCTCACTGTATATTTACATGTTTTAGAAGAACTCTGGTGTTTTGAGAGTATACCCCCCCGCCCCCTTCTCTGAGGGGTGGTAAGTTTGGCAGGGGAGTTACCATAGAAACCACTCAGCAACATCGTGTCCAAGGGGCCAAGAAAGAGGAGATCTAATGGGGTTCCAGGGAACGCTTAGACCCACACACACACACAAACACACAAACACACTGACATACAAAATTCACAATCACGTATACACTTGCCCTACACTTCGTTCCTCTCTCATGCAATTCCTTATTTCTTTTGCTAGACTGTGTGTGTGTGAGTGTGTGTGTGCTCAATGGTAGAGAACACTTAGGGGAGGACTCCCTGTCTGTCCACCTGTCATGCTCATACTAGTGTCACACACACACACACACACACACACACACACACACACACACACACACACACACACAGACACACACACACAGACACACACACAGACACACACACACACAGACACACACACACAGACACATGAACACGTGGGAACACACACACACACTCTGTTTATCATACAGTGTCACTCAGTTTCCCCTTCGTTTAGTGGAACAGTCAAATCGCCCTGTAAACAGAGTCCTGTCTCATCGCAGGCACACACTCTGTCACACTGTGTCAAGTCAAGTACAGACACTGACTACCGACAGTACTTATTATGCAGATTGTTATCAGACCCATTATAACCTCTTTACAATGAGCTAATAATCCTTTACTACCATGTTATTATACATCTATTACACCCCTGCTCTCTGGCTTAGAGCTCTGTGGTTACAGAGACTTCAGGAGTGAGGATCCACCCATTTGGTATCTCAGTCATGTTTATGCTACCTTCTCCAAGTCCTGAATCACACCAGTGGGCCAGAGCACTCAACAGCGCATACATGTTGTCCTGCTGGTTCAACTCAACGCTAAGAGTGAGGAGGGATGTCTGCTTTACACAAGGGGTGTCCCAAATGGAAGCCTCTTCCCTATACAGTCCACTACTTTTGGGACCTGGTCAAAAGTAGTGGACTTATGCAGGGAATATGGCGTCGTTTAGGATGCAACCAGGGATATGAGAGTTTAGATGTGGTGTTTCATGGAAAGAAAATGTCCTGGGAGACAGAAGCTGTGGTTCAGACACACTGAGCCACAACTTCATGGCCAAAGAAAATCACTGGGAATTTTTTGGTGACCGAGGTGCTGCTTTAAGTTTTTACATTGTAATGGTCAAACAGATGACAAGTTAATTGTATTTCACTTCAGCTATATTAGCAATTTTAGCGTAGAATAAATATGTTCTAGGCTATGCAGAGCCGTGGTCGGGTCCATTTGGGTCCACCCGGGTCTATCAGCTGTAGTTACATAGACCTGAGACCTGATGACAATCAAACAGGACCGCATTCGGACCAGAGGGAAAAAATTACATTTTGGACCCGGACCCGCTCGGCGGTCGGGTCTTGGGCATTCGGGTTTGGGTTGACCCGTGAAGACCTCTAACACACACACACGTCCCTCTGCCCTTCCCAGTCCGAATGACAGATTTCCCACTGCAGTATTTATTCAGCCTGGGGCAGAGGAAGGACTGCCATCTGCTCTGATGATAGCCACAGAGTTACACACACACACACACACACACACACACACACACACACACACACACACACACACATACCCTTCCCCTTCACATACTCTTCACGCGTTTCCTCTATACCACACAATCTTCACACCAACATTCATACACACCCACACACTCTCTCACTCACTCTCTCACTTCCTCACACACACACACACACACACACACACACACACACACACACACTCACATGTGCGTTTGCCCTCTTCCCAGGTCCGTGGGACAGAACAGATCCTGAGGTCCAGTCCTACCGGGGTTCTTATTCAGGAAGAGGAGTGGAAAAAGAGACTCCTGTTCTCTCTCACTCACTCTCTCTCTCTCTCACTCTCGCGCTCTCTCTCTCGCTCTCTCTCTCTCTGTCTTGCTCCCTCTCTCTCTTTGTCTTTCTGACCCTCTCGCTGTCTCTCAATTCAGTTCAATTTAAGGGCTTTATTGGCATGGGAAACTTATATTTGCATTGCCAAAGCAAGTGAAATAGATAATAAACAAAAGTGAAATTAACAACAACATAAAATAATAGCAAACATTACACTTACAAAAGATTAAACATTTTTACATTTACATTTTAGTCATTTAGCAGACACTCTTATCCAGAGCGACTTATAGTAGTGAATGCATACCATTTAAAAAATATATATATATTTATTTATTTTTATTTTTTGGTACTGGTCCCCCGTGGGAATCGAACCCACAACCCTGGCGTTGCAAACACCATGCTCTACCAACTCAGCCACACGGGACCATTTCAAATGTCATATTATGTATATATACCGTGTTGTAATGATGTGCAAATAGTTAATGTACAAAAGGGAAAATTAATAAACATAAATATAGGTTGTATTTACAATGGTGTTTGTTCTTCACTGGTTGCCCTTTTCTTGTGGCAACAGGTCACAAATCTAGCTGCTGTGATGGCACACTGTGGTATTTCACCCAATAGATATGGGAGTTTATCAAAATTGGATTTGTTTTCGAATTCATTGTGGATCTGTGTAATCTGAGGGAAATATGTGTCTCTAATATGGTCATACATTTGGCAGGAGGTTAGGAAGTGCAGCTCAGTTTCCAGCTAATTTTGTGGGGCAGTGTGCACATAGCCTGTCTTCTCTTGAGAGCCAGGTCTGCCTACGGCAGCCTTTCTCAATATCATGACTATGCTCACCGAGTCTGTACATAGTCAAAGCTTTCCTTAGTTTTGGTCAGTCACAGTGGTCAGGTATTCTGCCACTGTGTGCTCTCTGTTTAGGGCCAAATAGCATTCTAGTTTTCTCCGTTATTTGGTCAATTCTTTCCAATGTGTCAAGTAATTATCTTTTTGTTTTCTCATCATGCTCTGCATGCATGATTTGGTTGGGTCTAATTGTGTTGCTGTCCTGGGGCTCTGTGGGGTCTGTTTGTGTTTGTGAACAGAGCCAACTTTCTTAGGGGGCTCTTCTCCAGGTGTATTTATCTGTAGGTGATGGCTTTGTTATGGAAGGTTTGGGAATTGCTTCCTTTTAGGTGGTTGTAGAATTTAACAGCTCTTTTCTGGATTTTGATAATTAGCGGGTATCGGCCTAATTCTGCTCTGCATGCATTATTTGGTGTTTTACTGTGTACACGGAGGATATTTTTGCAGAATTCTGCATTCAGAGTCTCAATTTGGTTTGTCCCATTTAGTGAATTCTTGGTTGGAGAGCGTACCCCAGACCTCACAACCATAAAGGGAAATGGGTTCTATAACTCATTCAAGTATTTTTTGCCAGATCCTAATTGGTATGTCAAATTATATGTTCCTTTTGATGGCATAGAATGTCCTTCTTGCCTTTTCTCTCAGCTCGTTCACAGCTTTGTGTAAGTTACCTGTGGCTCTGATGTTTAGGCCGAGGTATGTATAGTTTTTTGTGTGCTCTAGGGCAACGGTGTCTAGATGGAATTTGTATTTGTGGTCCTGGAAACTGGACCTTTTTTGGAACACCATTATTTTTGTCTTACTGAGATTTACTGTGGGGGCCCAGGTCTGACAGAATCTGTGCAGAAGATCTAGGTGCTGCTGTAAGCCCTCCTTGGTTGGGGACAGAAGCACCAGATCATCAGCAAACAGTAGTCATTTGAATACAGATTCTAGTAGGGTGAGGCCAGGTGCTGCAGACTGTTCTAGTGCCCTCGCCAATTTGTTGATATACAGTATATGTTGAAGAGGGTGGGGCTTAAGCTGCATCCCTGTCTCACACCCCGGCCCTGTGGAAAGAAATGTGTGTGTTTTTTGCTAATTTTAACCGCACTCTTGTTGTTTGTGTACATGGATTTTATAATGTTGTATGTTTTTCCCCCAACACCACTTTCCATCAATTTGTATAGCTGTCACGGCCGTCGTATAAAGTGGACCAAAATGCAGCGGGAATGTGTATACTCGTCTTCTTTTATTTGGCAGAAAGAAGGAAAACCAAAACAAAAGTATACAAAAAACAATGACGATAAACAGTCCTGTAAGGCTTACAGCTAGCTATACACGGAACAACTACCCACAAAATCCCATAGAAAAACACCCCTCTTAAATAGGACCTTCAATTAGAAGCAACTAGGAGCAGCTGCTTCAAATTGAAGGTCAACCCAACAAACACCACATAGAAATAGACATACTAGAACTAACATAGAAATAGACTAACAAGAACATAACCCAACAAACCCCGAAACACTCTAAACAAACACCCCTCTTAAAACAGAACATAGCCCAACAAACCCCGAAACACTCTAAACAAACACCCCTCTTAAAACAGAACATAGCCCAACAAACCCCGAAACACTCTAAATAAACACACCCCTGCCACGTCCTGACCAAACTACAATAACAAATAACCCCTTATACAGGTCAGGACGTGACAATAGCAGGCCCTCGTGCCAAATTGAGTTAAAAACTGTTTTGAAATAAACAAAGCATGAGAAGACTTTGCCTTTGTTTTGGTTTGTTTGTTTGTCAATTAGGGTGTGCAGGGTGAATACGTGGTCTGTCATACGGTAATTTGGTACAAAGCGAATTTGACATTTTCTCAGTACATTGTTTTTCGCTGAGGAAATGTACGAGTCTGCTGTTAATGATAATGCAGAGGATTTTCCCAAGGTTGCTGTTGACCCATATCCCACGGTAGTTATTTGGGTCAAATTTGTCTCCACTTTTGTAGATTGGGTTGATCAGTCCTTGCTTCCAAATATTGGGGAAGATGCCAGAGCTGAGGATGATGTTTAAGAGTTTAAGTATAGCCAATTGGAATTTGTGGTCTGTACATTTTATAATTTCATTTAGGATACCATTTTTGGGTTGGAGGGTTTGTATTTTGTCCTGTAGTTCATTCAATGTAATTGGAGAATACAGTGGGTTTAATAGTTGATTCTAAGATTTGCATTTGATCATTTGATCATGTATGTTTTTGCTGTTTGTTCTTTGTTATGGAGACACAAAGATTGGAGTAGTGGTTTACCCATACATCTCCATTTTGGATAGATAACTCTTCGTGTTGTTGTTTGTTTAGTGTTTTCCAATTTTCCCAGAAGTGGTGAGATTTTATAGATTCTTCAATTACATTGAGCTGATTTCTGACATGCTGTTCCTTCTTTTTCCGTAGTGTACTTCTGTATTGTTTTAGTGATTCACCATAGTGGAGCCGTAGACTCAGGTTTTCTGGGTCTCTATGTTTTTGGTTGGACAGGTTTCTCAATTTCTTTCTTAGGTTTTTAATTCTTCATCAAACCATTTGTCATTGTTGTTCATTTTCTTAGGTTGTCTGCTTGACATTTTTTGATTTGATAGGGAAGCTGAGAGGTCAAATATACTGTTTAGGTTTTCTACTGCCAAGTTTGGGATTTAATTTGTTGTTGCCTAATTGTTTTTTGGTAGATTTCCACGCTACTTCCTTCCATCTATAGCATTTCTTAATATTATTCAGTTCCTTTGGCTTTGATGCCTCTTGATTGAGTATTGCTCTGTTCAAGTAGAGTGTGATTTTGCTGTGATCTGATAGGGGTGTCAGTGTGTTGACTGAATGCTCTAAAAGACTGGGTTGAGGTCAGTGATAAAGTCATCTACAGTACTACTGCCAAGAGATGAGCTGTGTGTACCTACCATAGGAGTCCCCCCGAAGCCTACCATTGACTATGTACATACCCAGCGTCCGACAGAGCAGGAGTTGTGACCCATTTTTGTTGGTTATGTTGTCGTAGTTGTGTCTAGGGGGGCATATGGGGGAGGGAATGCTGTCACCTCCAGGTAGGTGTTTGTCCCCCTGTGTGCTGAGGGTGTCAGATTCTTGTCCGGTTCTGGCATTTAGGTCGCCTTTCTCTCGTCTCTCTGACCCTCACTTGCTCTCTCTCTCTCTCTCTCTCTCTCTCTCTCTCTCTCTCTCTGTCTGTCGCTCCCTCTCTCATTCTGTCCTCTCTCTCTCTCCCTTTCTCTCTCTCTCTCTCTCTCTCACACAGAGACCTAAACAAGGTCCTCTTAACCTATGTCTTAAGTCAGTTATGTCTAAATCAAATCTGTATAGACCTTTGATGAACTCATAACCTTTACCTCTGGAATGCTTGACAACATTTGAAAACTTCAATCAAACCTGCCATATTAGTAGAACCATCTACACTACATCACCAAAGTATGTGGACACCAGCTCGTCGAACATCTCATTCCAAAATCATGGAGTTGGTCCCCCCTTAATATGGAGTATGGTAATAATATGGTCCCCCCTTTGCTGCTATAACAGCCTTCATTCTTCTGGGAAGGCTTTCCACTAGATGTTGGAACATTGCTGCGGGGACTTGCTTCCATTCAGCCACAAGAGAATTAGTGAGGTCAGGCACTGATGTTGGTCGATTAGGCCTGGCTGATGGTTGGCATTCCAATTCATCCCAAAGGTGTTTGAGGTCAGGGCTCTGTACAGGCCAGTCAAGTTCTTCCACACCGATCTCAACAAACCATTTCTGTATGGACCTCGCATTGTGCACAGGGGCATTGTCATGCTGAAACAGGAAAGGGCCTTCCCCAAACTGTTGCCACAAAGTTGGAAGCACAGAATCATCTAGAATGTTATTGTATTTTGTAGCGTTAAGATTTACCTTCACTGGAACTAAGGGGCCTAGCCCAAACCATGAAAAACAGCCCCAGACCATTATTCCTCCTCAGCAAACTTTACAGTTGGCACTATGCATTAGGGCAGGTAGCGTTCTCCTGGCATCTGCCAAACCCAGATTCGTCCATCGCACTGCCAGATGGTGAAGCGTGATTCATCACTCTAGAGAACGTGTTTCCAGTGCTCAAGAGTCCAATGTCGGTGAGCTTTACACCACTCCAGCTGTCGCTTGGCATTGTGCATGGTGATCTTAGGCTTGTGTGTGGCTGCTCGGCCATGGAAACCACAGGAGGTTGGTGGCACCTTAATTGGGGAGGACTGGCTCATGGTAATGGCTGAAGTGGAATCAGTGGAATGGTATCAAATACATCATACACCTGGTTTGATGCCATTCCATTCACTCCATTCCAGCCATTATTAAGAGCCATTCTCCCCTCAGCAGCCTCCACTGATGGAAACCCATTTAATGAAGCTCCCGACAAACAGTTCTTGTGCTGACGTTGCTTCCAGAGGCAGATTGGAACTCGGTAGTGAGCGTTGCAACCGAGTACAGACCATTTTACGTGCTACGCGCTTCAGCACTTAGCGGTCCCGTTCTTTGAGCTTGTGTGGCCTACCACTTTGCGGCTGAGCAGTTGTTGCTCCTAGAAGTTTCCACTTCACAATAACAGCACTTTCAGTTGACCGGGGCAGCTCTAGCAGGGCAGAAATTTGATGAGCTGACTTGTTGGAAAGGTGGCACCCTATGACGGTGCCACGTTGAAAGTCACTGGGCTCTTCAGTAAGGTCATTCTACTGCCAATGTTTGTCTATGGAGATTGCATGGCTGTGTGCTCGATTTTATACACCTGTCAGTGACGTGTGTGGCTGAAATAGCCAAATCCACTAATCCGAAGGGGAGTCCACCCACTTTTGTATATATAGTGTATCTGTGAGGGGAGTTGTCGTTTTACAGGTTTTATTTCACCGTAGGGAAAGCATTTAGGCGGTCCTCTCAGACACAGGGCTGGTGGAGGAGATTACACAGGGCACAGATCTAGGATCAGCTTACCCTCCCCAGTGTCTCTGCAGAGGTAAGGTTTGTACCAGAGGGAGATAGGTGTGTGCGTGTGTGTGTGCGTGTGCGTGCGTGCGTGCGTGTGTGTGTGTGTGCGTGCGTGCGTGTGCGTGTGTGTGTGTAACAGTCGCTAGTCCTGGGTGCCTGCGCGGTTAAGGGAGGCTAATTGGCTGCTTGTGTTAGCGTTTATTTCCCCGGCTATAGAGATCATTGATCAAAGGCTATTGGTTTAGTGTGCGCGTGTGTGATGTGTTGGATTTAAAGGGAACATGTCTGTCATGGGAGTGGGAGCGTTTGAAGCTTCTCATGCACCTGACTTGTAAATGCACTCTTTGAATGTTTTATTCTACAGGATATCTGAGTGATTTTAAAACAATAAGCTAACAGCACTTACTAATTATTACTTCATAATTTGCCTCTGCGTTGTGCGATCTATTTTATTTTTTTTAAATGTTTTACATCTAAGGCATAAACACACACTGGAAGAACACCAGAGTGTGGATTGTAGGGTGACTCAGTGTGGGAGTCATAGGTCCAACCCTTGTGGTCAGGGTTTGAAACAGCCTTTGTCCCTGAGATTGATCTCTGTGGCTCTCTAATGTACACCCACACACATACACACTGGGGCCCTCTAATGTAGACATGGATTGATTGAGGGAACCACACACACACACACACACACACACACACACTGATTGATTGAGGGACTGTGTCGATGGGTAATAATGTCAGTGGTGAAACCTTTCCATCCGGGTTACACTAGAGATTTTTCAGCTTGTCTGCTTTTGTTAGCAGCATTAGGACCTAGTTTAAACTCTGCAGGGTTAAGCTTAGTTGAGCTACAACCTAACACTTAGCTTACAGCCTGTAGCACAAAACTGACACGATGGACACATATCTTTACCCAGAGCTACCCTCTGTAATGTTGTGTGTTTGTGTGCGTGTTCCTACAGGTCAGATCTCAGTGGAGGGCTTCGCCAAGTATCTGAGTAGTGAAGAGAACAGCATCATCCCACCAGAGAAGCTGGACCAGAGTGAAGACATGACCTTACCGCTGTCTCATTACTTCATCAACTCCTCCCACAATACATACCTCACAGGTAGGCGTCTATTTTGAAACTTCAGAAACTTTTATTCCAGGTTTTTTATTCAAATACTCTGGTTGCTACTAACACCGGTGCCTGAAGGACGTTTCACCTTCCTGTTTCACCTTCCTCTACTGTAAGTCTGTCATCCAACATCAGCCAATAAGGGGCCATCTCCTCCTGTGAACCTCAGGTGCTTATCCAATCAGCACTCTCTTTGCGACTGACTTCGTTCTTATTCATGAGTTCAACATTTCTTCAGACTGGTATTCAGACTGACTGGCATGTGGCAGCAATAAGAATTACAAACCAAAACTACAAAGGCCATTCTAGCTACAAGAGATATTATTATTCATATATTGAAATATATTCCGGGGAGATGGATTGCGCATGAAAATCTCTCGTGAATCAACTTTCTCCCGCCAGAGGAACATTTTATTTCTTTAATAGGCTAATGTCAAAGACTGAAAAGGGAAAAATAAATTGAGGAAGATACACAATGTGTCCATTCATTCCCTTATCACGTCTTCTTATTCTTATTCTCCTATTGACACGTTGTTGTAAGGAAGTGCATAACTGGCGGCAGGGAAGTCAGACGCAGGAGCGCAAAACTGGGTAATCAACGGAGCAGTTTTATTCATAAAACCACCGGAAACCAGAACAATAAACAAATGGGTACAAAACCCGTCGCGCACCAGAGAAAACGTGCACATGCACTTACAATAAACAATTCCGCACAAAGACATGGGGGGAACAGAGGGTTAAATACACAACATGCAATGAGGGAAATTGAGACCGGGTGTGTGAGAAGACAAGACAAAACAAATGGAAAATGAAAAGTGGATCGATGATGGCTAGAAGACCGGCGACGCCGAGCGCCGCCCGAACAAGGAGAGGTACCGACTTCGGCGGAAGTCGTGACAGTTGTCTTATTGTATTACACATTAAGGAACTAAGTTATGACGAGAAATCATTTCTGGAAGTTACAGAGAAACTTTACAGAGACCTTTGCTCGCAGTGTTGGGGAAGATACTATGAAAATATAGTTCACCAAGCTACCAATTACTTCACACTGGAAGAAGATAAGCTATACTAAAGTTACCCTTGAGAAAGATATTGTTTACTTAACTGAAGTTACTTTGAAAAATACATTTTTCATATGTAAATCTGAAATGTCATAGACTACAAATTGCAAGAACAGACCACTTGGGGGGGGTCATACTGCAATTTAACTTAGCCTATACTGTATGTGTAATTTAGCCTGTTAAACACAAAAACAATGTTTAAAGTGAGAATTAGGCAGGTCTGATGCCGAAAAATAAAGGAAATGATTGCCTACTTCACACATATTTTATTTTTGCAAAAAACTGGTAGTTAGCTACACCGCTACATGTCCAAAAAGTTATTAACTACTGAAAACACTACCAAGATTTAATTCAATCCAACTACCACCAAGTTGCTGCAAAATATAGATACATTACTAGTTGAACAACATGTAGTTCACTACTCCCCAACACTGTTTGCTTGTTCCATGGCAGAGGAAGAAAAGGATATTTCTAATAAGTCATTACTGATTGTTTTATCGTGGTCAGGGCGTTATTATTCCTTCACATTGATCCGTCTGTAATCTCCTTCTTATTAAAACTGTGTTTCATGCCGTGCTGAAGGCAGGAACTCATTTAGAAGTTAACTTTCCTCTAATGGCGGATGCTGTAATCACCCGGAAGTCGTGGTGTGTGTGTGTGTGTGTGTGTGTGTGTGTGTGTGTGTCCATTCACGCTCCTTAGGAAGAGATGAAATTGCATTTATAGAGGAGCTCGGGGGGCGCATCCTGAAGTGGGACACACAGACACACATACCCACATCCACTCAGCCACAGATGTGCCTGCGTCTCGCACTGACACTGTTGTCTCTGCGCGGCGGTAATACGACGCTAATGTGGAGATAATTGCTTTGTTAATGGAGAAAGTGGGGATGAGATCTGCTTGTGCGCCGCTCCGCTGTGCGGAATGTGGTGCCGCTCGTATCCATTTCCCCCACTCTAATGGCTAATGTGCTTAATGAGAGCTTGAGATGTGTGGGAATGTCTCGTGTTGACACACAGTAGGACTCCTGGATCTCAGAAGGAAATAATGTGGTTATTAACTGTTGAAAGAGTAATGTGTGTGTGTGTGGGCGCATGCGCCCATGTTTGTTTGTGTGTGTGTGTGTGTAGCGGGCCAGCTGGCAGGTAACTCGTCGGTGGAGATGTACCGCCAGGTCCTCCTTTCAGGGTGTCGCTGTATCGAGTTGGACTGCTGGAAGGGACGCACCACCGAAGAAGAACCTGTCATCACACACGGATTCACCATGACAACTGAAATCTCCTTCAAGGTAAACTGTCTGGAACCAGAGAGATAGAGGAGAGAGAGAGAAGGGAGCAAAAGAGAGGAGGGCGAGGGAGGAAGAGAGAGCTGGAAAGAGAGAGAGCAACAGATTGTTTGAGTAACGGGGACACAGAGGCAACGATTTGCGTGGTGTTTAGTATGGTAGAGAGCAACAGGAGAGAGGGGAGGAGAGAATAATTGAAGCACGGAGGGGTAAAGGAGAGAAGCAGAGGGAAGAACGAATAAGCCCAGGGAGAGGAAAGGAGGGAGCCAGGCCTAAGGTGGAGAAGAGATTGATTGATAGAGGGGAATTTGGTCTTTATTAATGAGAGTACTAAGTGCAAGAGAAGTTGGATTGAGAGTAAAATAGAAATGTGTCAGTGGACTGGTAGAGGGAATGAGAGACGGAGAGAGAGTAGGGGAAGTGTGTGATAGAGACAGAGGTAAAGCTATTAAGTGCATTAAATGCATTAGTGTTTGTAAAATGGTTGTAAATTTCACTTAACCACTTCATCTGTAGCCATTTAACACTCCCTATCAGATGTTCAATGAGTCAACAAGCTCTACACCAGTTGCTCTCCACATCACTGTAAATACTGTATAATACCAATATTGTACTTCAAATATTCCTAGATTTTGGTTTAGCCTGACCAGAGGTCATTTGGTTAAGAGTTGATGAAAATCTGAGCCGTTTCAACGCACATCTATGAAACTAGATTCACCAATTCTGATCAGCGATCACATTCATTGACCTTTGCTCCCATTGGTCCTTGACCAGTTCTGACACCCTGTCTGTCTGTTCCGTGTCTATAGGAAGTGATTGAGGCCATAGCAGAGTGTGCCTTCAAGACCTCCCCTTTCCCTGTCATCCTCTCCTTTGAGAACCACGTGGACTCGTGAGTCAACAACTCTCACGGCTCTGTGTGTTATCCAGAGTTTACCTTTGTTTGACGTCTTTGATGAATGTACACACCACCAACGTCGCTATTTGTTTAACTTCAGTTCAAACGGTGATTCTGAACCTCTGTGAGTCTATAGCTATGTTAGTGCCATTTTAACTGCCCTGCTAATGCTCACCACTCTTATGTCATTAGCTAATTAACTGTATGCTAATGTTAGCCAGTCATATAGTCGGGCATTAGCTAATAGCTACATGGTAATACTAGCTACTCTGAAGCCATTAGCTAGCTACATGCTAATGTGGCGAAGTTGGTTTGGTGAGCCACGTTTGCATGTTGAGTAACCCTGCCTGAGACTTGAAGACTTGGCTTAGCTCCCCGGTGTGCAAACACAATCTTGTGGCGCGCATGAGACCCAGGTTGGAACTGTAGTTTGGTCACATTGGTGGCATGGTCCGGATGGGGGGTCTGCAAGGAGTAGGTTACAGAGGGATAAAGTGTAACTTAGCCTAGGTCATTTGTTGAACTACACCCGCATGATGTGTGACCTTGCTTGAGACTTGCGTTAGCTTCCCCAGGACACCCAGGTTCGAATCCCAAACGGTCACAGCAACACTATCCACTCCAATAGTCAATGTCTAAATACTAACATTAGGCCACTGTGAGGTGATTGTAAGGGTGTTAACGGTGTGTGTGTGTGTGTGTGTTGCCAGGCCAAAGCAGCAGGCCAAGATGGCGGAATACTGCAGATCAATATTTGGAGACATGTTACTGACCGACCCTCTGGAGAAGTACCCTGTAAGTAGAGAAGGCACACTCATGTTCACACACTATACACACGCATTGACAAACGCACTGTTCTAGACACCTTTATGGCATGTACCTGTGAGTGGGAAGTGTTCCTCTCCCCTCCGTCACCCCTGAGCAGCCATCTGAACAGCCTCATGTGGACTAAACCTAGAAGTTTACCCTGCCTCTGTTCATCTCTCTATCTCTCTCTATCTATCTATCTATCTCTCTATCTATCTCTCTCTATCTCTCTATCTCTCTCTATCTCTCTCTCTATCTCTCTATCTCTCTCTCTATCGATCTATCTCTCTATCTATCTCTCTATCTCTCTCTCTATCTATCTCTCTATCTATCTCTCTCTATCTATCTCTCTATCTATCTATCTCTATCTCTCTATCTCTCTATCTCTATCTCTCTCTATCTATCTATCTATCTCTCTCTCTCTATCTATCTATCTCTCTATCTCTCTATCTATCTCTCTCTATCTCTCTATCTCTCTCTCTATCTATCTCTCTCTATCTCTCTATCTATCTATCTCTCTATCTATCTCTATCTATCTCTCTATCTATCTATCTCTATCTCTCTATCTATCTCTCTATCTCTCTCTATCTATCTATCTATCTCTCTATCTATCTCTCTATATCTCTCTCTCTCTCTATCTATCTATCTATCTATCTATCTATCTATCTATCTATCTCTCTATCTCTCTCTATCTCTCTATCTATCTCTCTCTATCTATCTCTCTCTATCTCTCTATCTATCTCTCTCTCTATCTATCTCTCTCTATCTCTATCTATCTCTCTCTCTATCTATCTATCTCTCTCTCAATTCAATTTCAATTCAAGGGGCTTTATTGGGATGGGAAACAGGTTAACATTGCCGTCTCTCTCTCTCCCTACCTACGTACCCGTCTATCTCTCTCACCCTTCCATCTCCCTTTATCCAAACATACCCTTTTCACCTGTCTGCAATTACAATCACATGGTTCTCTCCCTCACTATCAATCAGACCCTTACCCGGCTATCAGAGGTTACACTGCATATGGGCAGTCTCTCATGGTAGAATGAATGGAGACGGGTTACCATGCATGTGTGTTGTGTTACGGGGTAATCCGTATGCTGTATTTCTTGGAAACCCTTTATCTACTCCCCCCCCCCAGTTGCCATGGCTACCAGTGAAAAGCTTGCGTTGTCCCTTTGTGGAAGAACTTTTTCCTCCGAGCCCATTCTTACGTAACGGCAATCAAACACACGCACGAACGCACTCACAAGCACAGACAGACAAGGACACAGAGACACCTACAGTTACCATCCGGCCCTTTAATCAGCAGTGAACTGTTGGTCGTTGTGTGTGTGTGTGTGTGTGTGTGTGTGTGTGTGTGTGTGTGTCTGTGTCTGTGTCTGTGTGTCTGTGTGTGTGTGTGTGTGTGTGTGTGTGTGTGCGTGCGTGTGTGTGTGCGTGCGTGTGCGCATAAGCCCTCCCAGTGAATGACTTGTTATCAGAGCAGTACTTTCTGAAAAGAGGTAGAGAGAAAGAGAGTCAGATATCCACTATGGAGTGAGTGATAAGTGGGCACAGAGAACAAAAATGCCAGCTTCTCCCACTAGCTTCCCAGGTGCTTCCGTTTAAGCGGAAAATGCTCAACTCGTTTTCGAAGACAAGTGGATATGGCAGATGCTCATAAGTGTGATGCTGTTGAACCTTTTACTGCAGTGAGCTAAATCAGGGTCACACAAAGTGTTTCTTGGTAGTCCTAAACACATCTACTTTGAAACCAAAGTATACACCTCACACACATGGTTATGGGCTTAAAAAAAGAAGGCACATGTACCATGTCAGATATAGAGTTGAAATGTATTCAATTATGAATTTGCATCCCAATATTACACGTTATATACATCACAGAAGACTGAAATATAACAACACCGTTTGACACAGAAACACCGGATTTTCTTTGTTAAATGTTTGTGCGTTTTTGTATTAACGATGAAATTCTGAAAGATATGAACAACACTCCACCCATGAGGCCACTGGAGGTTTTGGTGATTGACTGTCAAGGAAAGGGCCGCAGCTCAGGAAGTTGTTGAGCGTATGTGTGTGCCCGTGCGTGCGCGTGCCTACATGTATGAGCGCCTGCGTGCGTGCGTGTGTGTGATGAGAAAAACCGTCTTCTGGTGCGCCATTATTAATGGGCATCAGCAGTGTGATCCAACAGAACAGAAATGTATCACATGAATTAACCAGTGTTGTGCTCCAGCCTGCTCTCCAGAGAGAGAACGTGTTTATGGATATGCTCCCACTCTCCTCAAAGGAAGCATATTCAGGAGTGTAGAACGTTTTGAAGCTGTAAACTAAAAGCTTTTGAAGCTGTAAACTAAACACTTTTGAGGCTGTAATCTAAACACTTTTGAGGCTGTAAACTAAACACACTTTTGAGGCTGTAAACTAAACACACTGCCAAACCAGCTTGTAATGGCCTTTTTTCTTTCATTCAGTTCACTAAGCCTTTAACACTATGACCAGCACCTTCTCATCGTCACAACACTAAGTTCGTTTTGATACCCTTGCCTACCACACACACCCACCAACGTCATCATTAGTAGGACCTTTGCTTGCGTGTTACTTTCACGTAAAGAGTAACTCATGTCTCTGCCTCAATGGCTCCCTCTCTCGCTCCCTCTCTCTCAATCTCTCGCGCCCTCTCTCTCCCTTCACCCCCTCTCTCTCCCTTCACCCCCTCTCTCTCCCTTCACCCCCTCTCTCTCCCTTCACCCCTCTCTCTCCCTTCACCCCCTCTCTCTCCCTTCACCCCCTCTCTCTCCCTTCACCCCTCTCTCTTTGTCTCTAGTTGGAACCAGGTGTACACCTGCCCAGTCCGATGGATCTGATGGGAAAGATTCTGGTGAAGAACAAGAAGAAACACATCAAGACATCGAGCACCAAGAAGAAACTGTCAGAGCAGGCCTCCAACACCTACAGCGACTCATCCAGTGTGCATGAGCCTTCTTCTCCCAGCACAGGTATGGGACACACACTCACGGCAGCGGCAGCAGCAGAAAGACACGTCTCTTGTAGGCCATTCGCACACAGAGGGTGGTTATTCGATTTATAACGAAGTGCAACGCTGCGAGTCAGCAGAAGTACTGGTGGGAGAATTGTTTGCCAATCATAAATCCTACATCTTATAGTAAGAAATGGCTGTAGTTGATCATCCATCGCTTTCATGGCCCTCTCCATCAGTGACCTGTGTTATTGACTAATTCATATACTCATACACTCCCAGTCCCACCCCGGGCACACACACTCACTGGTGGGGCCGAAAGTCTAGCTCCGGTGCGCATGCGTGTATATCAACCTAGGCGTGTGTGTGTGTGTGTGTGTGTGTGTGTGTGTGTGTGTGTGTGTGTGTGTGTGTGTGTGTGTGTGTGTGTGTGTGTGTGTGTGTGTGTGTATATGTGTGTATATGTGTGTGTATGTGTGTGTGTGTGTGTCAGGGTTAGTTTTATAACTACCCAGCAGACAGCACTGCTGTACCAGGGACAGGCAGGCGGCAGGATCGATGCTCTTCGCATTCCCCTTCACACAGAATCACCCGGCATCCATCAACAGCAGCCTACTGGGGCTTCCAGCCACGCGCCATACTCATACACTAGTACACACTGCCCCCTGCTGGTAGACTCACAGATACACACTATGTCCTACACTGCAGCCCATGCTGATTTCTGAAGGATTTCACAGACAAATCAAATCACATTTTCTTCGACACATGGTTCGTAAACAACAGGTGTAACTAACAGTGAAATGCTTACAGGCCCTTTCCAACAATGCAGAGAGAAAGAAAATAGAGAAATAATAGAAAAGTAACACATAATAATAATAATACAAGTAATAATACATACAGAATGAGTAGCGATAACTTGGCTTTATACACAGGGTACCAGTACCAAGTCGATTTGCAGGGGTACGAGGTAATTGAGGTAGATATGTAGGGATAAAATGATTAGACAACAGGATCGATAATAAACAGCAGCAGCAGCGTATGTGATTAGTCTATTTAACTAACTATTTAGCAGTCTTATAGCTTGGGGGTAGAAGCTGTTCAGGGTCCTGTTGGTTCCAGACTTGGTGCATCGGTACCACTTGCTGTGCGGTAGCAGAGAGAACAGTCTATGACCTGGGTGGCTGGAGTCTGACAATCTGGTATAGAGGTCCTGGATGGCAGGTAACTGCCAAAATAAACACCAACATAACACGTCTCAATAGGGCGTTGGGCCACCACGAGCCACCAGAACAGTTTCAATGTACCTTGGCTGTACATTCTTTCACACAAAATGTCACGATTTGGTGTTTTGCTGATGGTGGTGGAAGACTCTGTCTCAGGCACGGCTTCAGAATCTCCCACAAGGGTTCACTTGAGTTGAGATCTGGCTACTGAGACACGCACACATACACACACACACACACACACACACACACACACACACACATACACACACACACACACACACACACACACACACACACACACACACACACACACACACACACACCCTTTAAACCATATGCTTCTTTGAGACCCCTCTTTCAAAGTCATTGAGATCTCTTCTTCTAGCCATGGTAGCCAAAATAATGGGCAACTGGGCTTTTTATACATGACCCTAAGCATGATGGGATATTAACTGGTTAATTAACTCAGGAACCAGACCAGTTTGGAATCACCTGCATGCAATATACTCATTTACTCAAGTGTTTCCTTTATTTTGACAGTTACCTGTATATCCAGTGGGAGCTTGTGGAGGGAGAAATATTTGGGACGGGTTGATTGTAATGGCTGGAATGGAAATAGTGTGTTTGATACTCTTCCCATTCATTACATTTCAGTCATTACAATGAGCCCATCCTCCGATTTCAGGAGACACCAGCCTGTACTGTGTATATCACATATTGGTTACTCATTATTTGTTGTCCACCAGGGTCGGCCAACCAGGAGATGACCGAGTCCTCCCAGCCTCTAGAGGTCACTGAGCTCAGCCTCCGACCACAGGGCAGGAAGTCCATTGGTGAGTCATGCCCATGGTCACACCATCAGATATATCCCCCTCATTTACCTGGTCCTAAAACAACCCTTAGTAGCCTTAGTTCTATAACCTAGTCCAGGGTTTCCCAAACTCGGTCCTCGGGACTCCAAGTGTTGTACGTTTTGGTTGTTGCCCCAGCGCTACACAGCCGATTCAAATAATCAACTAATCATCAAGCTTTAATTGTTTGAATCAGCTGTGTAGTGCTAGGGCAAAAACTAAACGTGTACCCCAAGGCCGAGTTTGGGAAACGCTGACCTAGTCACTTCCTTTGTTTTTCCTTCCCCTATTCCCTTTCCCTAGCTCCTTCCCTTAATTCCTTTTCCTATCCTATCTAGGGATGCATTCTGGGAACTTTCAATAAATTCCCTAGTTTTCCACAAATTCCCTTCTAATTCCGGGTATACTCCAAACGGGATTTCAGGAAAACCAGGGAATTTATTGAAAGTTTCCAGAATTTTGCAACCCTGTCCCAAGCTCCCTCCCCCCTTTTCCTTTCCCTAACGTCCCCATGGTGCAAGCTGCCGTAAACCCACTACAAGGCTTGGTGGGTCTGTCCCCATATTGCTTACACCTTCATTCACCCCCTTCAGAACTCCAAACCCTGGCGGTTGCTTTCTGACAATGAAGCCTTCAGAAATCACTAGCATATAGCCAGAGAAGCTAACATAAACCTGACCCCGTGTCTTTCAGGTGAAGTTGAGGCAGAGAGTGACGATGATGATGATGACGATGATGACTGTAAAAAGGGGTCCATGGATGAGGTAAGCAGCCTACAAAACATCTTCCTTCTTTCTCCAGCTGCCTCAGGTGTCTCCTGTTTATCTGTGCCGAGGCTGCCCCCTAGTGGAGATTCACAGAAATACACTTTACTCTTGAGCTATGTCCCGACAGTCAAACAAGGAGAGTAAAGGAGAGGAGAAGAGAGGAGGCTGTTCTCTCTCTAACTGTGTGTTGTGTGATCCTCCTCCAGGGTACAGCGGGCAGCGAGGCGTTTGCCACAGAGGAGATGTCCAACCTGGTCAGTTATGTCCAGCCAGTCAAATTTAACTCTTTCGAGGCCTCCAAAAGTAAGACCTTCACTCCACAACTCAACACCTATTTAGACCACACCATACACACTAATTTGAATATTCCATGTGATTGTGAACCACATTTTTTGGCACTGTGAATACACTCTCTCAAGTTAGTTATTCTGTTACAGATTCACTCTTTCAAATGTTGCTGCATGTAAAAAAAAAACTAGTAGAATCAATTCCGTAAGTTATGCCATTTTCAAAATGAATTAATCAATCAATTTCCAGAGATCAATCGGAGCTATCAGATGTCATCGTTTGTGGAGACCAAAGCCTTGGAGCAACTCACCAAGTCACCTGTGGAGTTCGTCGAGTATCCTTCCCACTCTGTGTGGATTATTGAAAAAATGTCTGTTCAAATCTTTTCCTTTTTTTGAAACTGTCTCGAGTGAAGAAGTACATCAACATCAACTTGTAAATCACCTTCCCTGGTTAAGTAAAAGTAGGGAGACCGGGGATCAAAGTAACACTTTTAGGCTTGTGCTTATTATGAAAATATCATTTGAGTTAGATTAATAATATTTTTATACAAAAAAATGTGTCAGTAAAACAAAAAGAATTGATGGATTTTAACAAAACTTCTTAGGCTTGTAGTAATACTAACCAAGCATTAGCACATTGACTGACAGTTATTTCTAATTTGAGTTACTAAGCTGTTACAACTGGCCCTGTGTTACTTTGTTCCCCGGTCTCCCCTATCCATGTAAGTACTAGATATCTCAGTGCAGAAGGTAAAACCCCTCTCCAGATGTCCTCTCCTTAACGGAGCGTGTCCAGGTATAACAAGCTGCAGCTGAGTCGTATCTACCCTAAAGGCACCAGAGTAGACTCCTCCAACTACAACCCTCAGCTCTTCTGGAATGCTGGCTGTCAACTGGTGGCCCTTAACTTCCAGACCATAGGTAAGACCTGATTCGTTTCACACTAGACCATAGGTAAGACCTGATTCGTTTCGCACTAGACCATAGGTAAGACCTGATTCGTTTCGCACTAGACCATAGGTAAGACCTGATTCGTTTCACACTAGACCATAGGTAAGACCTGATTCGTTTCACACTAGACCATAGGTAAGACCTGATTCGTTTCACACTAGACCATAGGTAAGACCTGATTCGTTTCACACTACACCATAGGTAAGACCTGATTAGTTTCACACTAGACCATAGGTAAGACCTGATTCGCTTCTCACTAGACCATAGGTAAGACCTGATTCGTTTCACACTAGACCATAGGTAAGACCTGATTCGTTTCGCACTAGACCATAGGTAAGACCTGATTTGTTTCACACTAGACCATAGGTAAGACCTGATTCATTTCGCATTAGACCATAGGTAAGACCTGATTCGTTTCACACTAGACCATAGGTAAGACCTGATTTGTTTCACACTAGACCATAGGTAAGACCTGATTTGTTTCACACTAGACCATAGGTAAGACCTGATTCGTTTCACACTAGACCATAGGTAAGACCTGATTCGTTTCACACTAGACCATAGGTAAGACCTGGTTCGTTTCACACTAGACCATAGGTAACACCTGATTCGTTTCACACTACACCATAGGTAAGACCTGATTCGTTTCACACTAGACCATAGGTAAGACCTGATTCGTTTCACACTAGACCATAGGTAAGACCTGATTTGTTTCACACTAGACCATAGGTAAGACCTGATTCGTTTCACACTAGACCATAGGTAAGACCTGATTCGTTTCACACTAGACCATAGGTAAGACCTGATTCGTTTCGCACTAGACCATAGGTAAGACCTGATTTGTTTCACACTAGACAATAGGTAAGACCTAATTCGTTTCACACTAGACCATAGGTAAGACCTGATTCGTTTCGCACTAGACCATAGGTAAGACATGGTTCATTTCGCATTAGACCATAGGTAAGACCTGATTCGTTTCACACCAGACCATAGGTAAGACCTGATTAGTTTCACACTAGACCATAGGTAAGACCTGATTTGTTTCACACTAGACCATAGGTAAGACCTGATTCGTTTCACACTAGACCATAGGTAAGACCTGATTCGTTTCGCACTAGACCATAGGTAAGACCTGATTTGTTTCACACTAGACCATAGGTAAGACCTGATTCGTTTCACACTAGACCATAGGTAAGACCTGATTCGTTTCGCACTAGACCATAGGTAAGACATGGTTCATTTCGCATTAGACCATAGGTAAGACCTGATTCGTTTCACACCAGACCATAGGTAAGACCTGATTTGTTTCATACTAGACCATAGGTAAGACCTGATTCGTTTCGCACTAGACAATAGGTAAGACCTGATTTGTTTCACACTAGACCATAGGTAAGACCTGATTCGTTTCGCACTAGACCATAGGTAAGACCTGGTTCATTTCGCATTAGACCATAGGTAAGACCTGATTCGTTTCACACTAGACCATAGGTAAGACCTGATTCATTTCGCACTAGACCATAGGTAAGACCTGGTTCATTTCGCATTAGACCATAGGTAAGACCTGATTCGTTTCGCACTAGACCATAGGTAAGACCTGATTCGTTTCACACTAGACCATAGGTAAGACCTGATTCGTTTCACACTAGACCATAGGTAAGACCTGATTCGTTTCGCACTAGACCATAGGTAAGACCTGATTTGTTTCACACTAGACCATAGGTAAGACCTGATTCGTTTCGCACTAGACCATAGGTAAGACCTGATTCGTTTCACACTAGACCATAGGTAAGACCTGATTCGTTTCGCACTAGACCATAGGTAAGACCTGATTCGTTTCACACTAGACCATAGGTAAGACCTGATTCGTTTCGCACTAGACCATAGGTAAGACCTGATTCGTTTCGCACTAGACCATAGGTAAGACCTGATTCGTTTCACACTAGACCATAGGTAAGACCTGATTCGTTTCGCACTAGACCATAGGTAAGACCTGATTTGTTTCACACTAGACCATAGGTAAGACCTGATTCGTTTCGCACTAGACCATAGGTAAGACCTGATTCGTTTCGCACTAGACCATAGGTAAGACCTGATTCGTTTCACACTAGACCATAGGTAAGACCTGATTCGCTTCGCACTAGACCATAGGTAAGACCTGATTCGTTTCACACTACACCATAGGTAAGACCTGATTCGCTTCACACTAGACCATAGGTAAGACCTGATTCGTTTCACACTACACCATAGGTAAGACCTGATTCGCTTCACACTAGACCATAGGTACGACCTGATTCGTTTCACACTACACCATAGGTAAGACCTGATTCGCTTCACACTACACCATAGGTAAGACCTGATTCGCTTCACACTAGACCATAGGTAAGACCTGATTTGTTTCACACTACACCATAGGTAAGACCTGATTCGCTTCACACTAGACCATAGGTAAGACCTGATTCGTTTCACACTACACCATAGGTAAGACCTGATTCGCTTCACACTAGACCATAGGTAAGACCTGATTCGTTTCACACTAGACCATAGGTAAGACCTGATTCGTTTCGCACTAGACAATAGGAAAGACCTGATTCGTTTCGCATTAGACCATAGGTAAGGCCTGATTCGTTTCACACTAGACCATAGGTAAGACCTGGTTCGTTTCGCACTAGACCATAGGTAAGACCTGATTCGTTTCACACTAGACCATAGGTAAGACCTGATTCGTTTCACACTAGACCATAGGTAAGACCTGATTCGTTTCACACTAGACCATAGGTAAGACCTGATTCGTTTCACACTAGACCATAGGTAAGACCTGATTCGTTTCGCACTACACCATAGGTAACACCAGATTCGTTTCACACTAGACCATAGGTAAGACCTGATTCGTTTCGCATTAGACCATAGGTAAGACCTGATTCGTTTCGCACTAGACCATAGGTAAGACCTGATTCGTTTCGCACTAGACAATAGGAAAGACCTGATTCGTTTCGCATTAGACCATAGGTAAGACCTGATTCGTTTCACACTAGACCATAGGTAAGACTTGATTTGTTTCACACTAGACCATAGGTAAGACCTGATTCGTTTCACACTAGACCATAGGTAAGACCTGATTCGTTTCACACTAGACCATAGGTAAGACCTGATTCGTTTCACACTAGACCATAGGTAAGACCTGATTTGTTTCGCACTAGACCATAGGTAAGACCTGGTTCGTTTCACACTAGACCATAGGTAAGACCTGATTCGTTTCACACTAGACCATAGGTAAGACCTGATTTGTTTCGCACTACACCATAGGTAAGACCTGGTTCGTTTCGCACTAGACCATAGGTAAGACCCTGATTCGTTTCGCACTAGACAATAGGAAAGACCTGATTCGTTTCGCATTAGACCATAGGTAAGGCCTGATTCGTTTCACACTAGACCACAGGTAAGACCTGGTTCGTTTCGCATTAGACCACAGATAACCATTGGTTTCTCAAATGATTGCCTCGCCTGGTTCACCTACTTCTCTGATAGAGTTCAATGTGTCAAATCGGATGGCCTGTTGTCCGGGCATCTGGTAGTCTCTATGGGGGTGCCGCAGGGTTAAATTCTTGGGCCAACTCTTTTCTCTGTATACGTCAATGATGTCGCTCTTGCTGCTAGTGAGTCTCTGATCCACCTCTACGCAGACGACACCATTCTGTATACTTATGGCCCTTCTTTGGACACTGTGTTAACAACCCTCCAGACGAGCTTCAATGCCATACAACTCTCCTACCGTGGCCTCCAACTGCTCTTAAATACAAGTAAAACTAAATGCATGCTCTTCAACCGATCGCTGCCTGCACCTGCCCGCCTGTCCAGCATCAATACTCTGGACGGTTCTGACTTAGAATATGTGGACAACTACAAATACCTAGGTGTCTGGTTAGACTGTAAGCTCTGCTTCCAGACTCACATCAAACATCTCCAATCCAAAGTTAAATCTAGAATTGGCTTCCTATTTCGCAACAAAGCATCCTTCACTCATGCTGCCAAACATACCCTCGTAAAACTGACCATACTACCGATCCTCGACTTCGGCGATGTCATTTACAAAATAGCCTCCAATACCCTACTCAATAAACTGGATGCAGTCTATCACAGTGCCATCCATTTTGTCACCAAGCCCCATATACTACCCATCACTGCGACCTGTACGCTCTTGTTGGCTGGCCTTCGCTTCATACTCGTCGCCAAACCCACTGGCTCCAGGTCATCTACAAGACCCTGCTAGGTAAAGTTCCCCCAAATCTCAGCTCACTGGTCACCATAGCAGCACCCACCTGTAGCACACGCTCCAGCAGGTATATCTCTCTGGTCACCCCCAAAGCCAATTCCTCCTTTGGCCATCTCTCCTTCCAGTTCTCTGCTGCCAATGACTGGAACGAACTACAAAAATCTCTGAAACTGGAAACACTTATCTCCCTCACTAGCTTTAAGCACCAGCTGTCAGAGCAGCTCACAGATCACTGCACCTGTACATAGCCCATCTATAGTTTAGCCCATACAACTACCTCTTCCCCTACTGTATTTATTTATTTTGCTCCTTTGCACCCCATTATTTCTATTTCTAGTTTGCACTTTCTTCCACTGCAAATCTACCATTCCAGTGTTGTACTTGCTATATTGTATTTACTTTGCCACCCTGGCCTTTTTTGACCTTTACCTTCCTTATCTCACCTCATTTGATCACATTGTATATAGACTTATTTTTCTACTGTATTATTGACTGTATGTTTGTTTTACTCCATGTGTAACTTTGTGTTGTTGTATGTGTCGAACTGCTTTGCTTTATCTTGGCCAGGTCACAATTGTAAATGAGAACTTGTTGAAATAAATAAAATAAATAAAAACAAGACTTGATTTGTTTCACACTAGACCATAGGTAAGACCTGATTCGTTTCACACTAGACCATAGGTAAGACCTGATTTGTTTCACACTAGACCATAGGTAAGACCTGATTCGTTTCACACTAGACCATAGGTAAGACCTGATTCGTTTCACACAAGACCATAGGTAAGACCTGATTCGTTTCACACTAGACCATAGGTAAGACCTGATTCGTTTCACACTAGACCATAGGTAAGACCTGATTCGTTTCACACTAGACCATAGGTAAGACCTGGTTCATTTCGCATTAGACCATAGGTAAGACCTGGTTCGTTTCACACTAGACCATAGGTAAGACCTGGTTCGTTTCACACTAGACCATAGGTAAGACCTGATTCATTTCGCATTAGACCTTAGATAAGACCTGATTCGTTTCACACTAGACAATAGGAAAGACCTGATTCGTTTTGCACTAGACCATAGGCAAGACCTGATTTGTTTCACACTAGACCATAGGTAAGACCTGATTTGTTTCACACTAGACAATAGGAAAGACCTGAATCGTTTCGCATTAGACCATAGATAAGACCTGATTTGTTTCACACTAGACAATAGGAAAGACCTGGCACTACTATTGGTAAGGGCTACATCAGTATACCATCGGCTTGTTGCGGTTGGGGTTAGAGGTTGGTATAGTGATACTAGTGAATTGGGGAAGTACTGTTTGATCTTTTATTTCTGTAACTCTCTCATTCACTCTCTATCCCCTTCTCTCAATTCAATTCAATGTCACGTCCTGACCAGTGAGAAGGGTCATTTGCCATAGTAGAATGGTCAGGGCGTGGCAGGGGGGTTGTTTTGTGTGTTTTGGGGTTTGTTGGTTTCTAGGGGAATTTGTTCTAGTTTTCTATTTCTATGTTTCGTTTTTCAGGTTTGGCCGAGTATGGTTTCCAATCAGAGGCAGGTGTCTTTCGTTGTCTCTGATTGGAATCCATACTTAGGCAGCCTGTTTTCCTTTGGGTTTTGTGGGTGGTTACTTTCTGTTTAGTGTGTTAGTATACCTGACAGAACTGTTTGGCTGTTGTTTGTTTTTTCTTTGTGAAGTGCCGTCATTAAAAGTAAAAGATGAGCCCTCAACACGCTGCACCTTGGTCTCTTCACTACGACGCCTGTGATATTCAATGGATTTATTGGCATGGGAAACACATGCTAACATTGCCAAAGCAAGTGAAGTAGATAATAAACAAAAGTGAAATAAACAATACAAATGAACAGTAAACATTACACTCACAGAAGTTCCAAAAGAATAAAGAATTTTCAAATGTCATATTATGTCTATATACGGTGTTGTAACGATGTGCAAATGGTTAAAGTACAAAAGGTAAAATAAATAAACATAAATATGGGTTGTATTTACAATGGTGTTTGTTCACTGGTTGCCCTTTTCTTGTGGCAACAGGTCACAAACCTTGCTGCTGTGATGGCACACTGTGGTATTTCACCCAGTAGATATGGGAGTTTATCAAAATTGGGTTTGTTTTCGAATTCTTTGTGGATCTGTGTAATCTGAGTGAAATATGTGTCTCTAATATGGTCATACATTTGGCAGGTGGTTAGGAAGTGCAGCTCAGTTTCCAGCTAATTCTGTGAGCAGTGTGCACATAGCCTGTCTTCTCTTGAGAGCCAGGTCTGCCTTCGGCAGCCTTTCTCAATAGCATGGCTATGCTCACTGAGTCTGTACATAGTCAAAGCTTTCCTTAGTTTTGGTCAGTCACAGTGGTCAGGTATTCTGCCACTGTGTACTCTCTGTTTAAGGCCAAATAACATTCTAGTTTGCTCAGTTTTTTTGTTCATTCTGTCCAATGTGTGAAGTAATTATCTTTAAGTTTTCTCATGATTTGGTTGGGTCTAATTGTGTTGTTGTCCTGGGGCTCTGTGGGGTCTGTTTGTGTTTGTGAACAGAGCCAACTTTCTTAGGGGGCTCTTCTCCAGGTTCATCTCTCTGTAGGTGATGGCTTTGTTATGGAAGGTTTGGGAATCGCTTCCTTTTAGGTGGTTGTAGAATTTAACGGCTCTTTTCTGGATTTTGATAATTAGCGGGTATCGGCCTAATTCTGCTCTGCATACATTATTTGGTGTTTTACTGTGTACACGGAGGATATTTTTGCAGAATTCTGCATGCAGAGTCTCAATTTGTTGTTTGACCCATTTAGTGAATTCCTGGTTGGAGAGCCGACCCAGAACTCACAACCATAAAGGAAAATTGGTTCTATAACTCATTCAAGTATTTTTAGCCAGATTCTAATTGGTATGTTGAATTTTATGTTCCTTTTGATGGCATAGAAGGCCCTTCTTGCCTTGTCTCTCAGCTCGTTCACAGCTTTGTGTAAGTTACCTGTGGCTCTGATGTTTAGGCCGAGGTATGTATAGTTTTTTGTGTGCTCTAGGGCAACGGTGTCTAGATGGAATTTATATTTGTGATCCTGGCGACTGGACCTTTTTTGGAACACCATTATTTTTGTCTTGCTGAGATTTACTGTCGGAGCCCAAGTTTGTCAGAATCTGTGCAGAAGATCTAGGTGCTGCTGTAGGCCCTCCTTGGTTGGGGACAGAAGCACCAGATCATCAGCAAACAGTAGACATTTGACTTCAGATTCTAGTAGGGTGAGTCTTTCTCAATCTCTTTCTCCCTCTCCCCCTCTCGCCCCCCCCCTCTCTCTTTCCCTCTCTCCTCCCTCCCTCTCTCTCTCTCTCTCTCTCTCTCTCTCCATCAGACCTGTCCATGATGTTAAACCTGGGCATGTATGAGTACAACGGGAAGTGTGGCTACAGGCTGAAACCAGAGTTCATGAGACGACCGGACAAACACTTTGATCCCTTCGCTGAGAGCACTGTGGACGGCATCGTAGCCAACACGCTGTCTGTGAAGGTGCTTATCTGTGTGTTGTTAGTGCGTGTTTGAATGTATGTGTGCATGGACTTTACAGCTCTCTTCTGTTCTTATCACCCTCATCTACCTGTCTCCAGATCATCTCAGGCCAGTTCCTGACCGATAAAAAAGTGGGGACGTATGTGGAGATAGACATGTTTGGTCTGCCGGTGGACACCAGAAGGAAAGGTTTTAAGACCAAGACGTCTCAGGGCAACGCTGTCAACCCTGTCTGGGAGGAGGAGGCCTTCACACTCAAGAAGGTAAAGCATAATACAGGGCAGACTGTTATGGGATTTGTAGTTCTTTAAGGTGAAACATATATACTGTATAATATATTGTGATTGCTACAAACCTTTTTTTGCCTGTCACCAGTATCCTAGACATTGATTGTTACTTGTATTTACAGTGTCAGTCAAAAGTTTGGACACATGTACTCATTCAAGGGTTTTTCTTTACTTTTACTATTTTCTACATTGTAGAATAATAGTGAAGACATCAACACTGTGGAATAACACATATGGAATCATGTAGTAACCAAAAAAGTGTTAAACAAATCAAAATATATTTTACATTTGAGATTCTTCAAAGTAGCCCAAGGAGGTGTGTGTGTGTGTGTGTGTGTGTGTGTGTGTGTGTGTGTGTGTGTGTGTGTGTGTGTGTGTGTGTGTGTGTGTGTGTGTGTGTGTGTGTGTGTGTCATCCCCACACATATAGTGTAATGTCTTTTATTCTCATGTCTACAAAAAAAATACAAATAATATTGTGTGTATTTGTTTAATATGAATTGTTGAGGAAGAGCTTGCCAGCAAGCATCCTCTGCCAAATAAAGGTGACAAATAAACTTGGATTGGATCATGATCTTACCCCATTTAGATCATCCAGGTTAATGTTGTCAACCCTGTCTGCGAGGAGGAGGCTTTCATCCTCGAGAAACCCATAGGGAGAAATAATGTTCTATTGAATTATTTGTGTAAATCACTGTTTAAAACATCACGGAGCACATTTTTATGGGATTTGTAGTTCTTTAAAACCAAGAAGTCCCAGGTTAATGTGTCCTTCCATGGGTGTATGTTTGTGTGTCTGTGATGGTTCCTCAGGTGGTTCTGCCCACTCTGGCCTCAATGAGGATTTCTGTGTTTGAGGATGGAGGGAAGTTCATTGGACATCGCATCATTCCTGTGAATGCCATCCGCCCAGGTGAGGCCTATAGCTTAAAACTTCTTGAGGCTACCTGGGACGTTAGCGTGCCACCTGTGGCGCACCCTATCAACAGCAGGTGCATTTCAAGAGCGGCAAATTTGAAACCAAATAAATGTACAAATTCAAATTTCTCAAACATACAACTAACTTACAGCCTTTGAAAGATAAACATCTTCTTAATCTAACCACGTTTACCGATTTCAAAAAGGTTTTACGGGGAAAGCATAAAGTTAGGTTATGTTAGGAGAGTACATTGACAATAGCTGTGTGCAATGCATTGTCGATTCAAAGACATGCGTCACCAAAACCATACAATCAGCTAAAATTATGCACTAACCTTTTACAATCTCCATCAGATGACACTCCTAGGACATTTTGTTAGACAATGCATGCATTTTTAGTTCTATCAAGTTCATATTTATATCTAAAAACAGTGTTTTACTATGGCGTTGATGTTCAGGAAATCGTTTCCCTCCAATACCGGCAGTCAAGTCATGACGACAAAATAATTAATTAATATTAGAAAACATTGCTAAAATATTATATTGTCATTCAAAGAATTATAGATTTACATCTCTTGAACGCAATGGACTTGTCAGATTTTAAATTAACCTTACTGGGAAATCACACTTTGCAATAATCTGAGCACTGCGCCAGAAAAATACGCATCGCGATACAGACTAACCGCCATGTTGGAGGAATCTAAAATCGAAAATACTATATAAATAATCCATTACCTTTGATTCTCTTCATCAGATGTCACTTCCAAAGAGTCCCAGGTCCATAACGAATGTAGTTTTGTTCAAAAAAGCTCATCATTTATGTCGAAAAACCTCCGTGTTGTAGCGCATGATCTAAGCCAGCCGGACTTCACTTCACTTCAAGAACGGAAAAAATATATTTCCGTTCGTTCAAACATGTCAAACGTTGTATCGCATAAATCATTAGGGCCTTTTTTAACCAGAACATGAATAAAATTCAAGGCGGACCATTGGGTTTTCTTTTAAAACGTTTCGGAATGAGAGTACCCACCATCAAATCGCGCGCCAGGGTGAATGATGGACCATCACGTTCCATGGCTCTTATTCGGTCAGATCTCACTGTAGAACACTCAAAACACTTTGTAAAGGCTGGGGACATCTTGTGGAAGCAATAGGAAGTGCCAGAATATACTTCACCCCCTTTGCTTTTCAATGGCATAGGCTCAAAGTCAATTCAACACATCAGGTATCCACTTCCTGTCAGAATCTGTCTCAGGGTTTTGCCTGCCAAATGAGTTCTGTTATACTCACAGACACCATTCAAACAGTTTTTGAAACTTTAGGGTGTTTTCTATCCATATATAATAAGCATATTGTAGTTACTGGGTAGGTGTAGGAGGCATTTAAAAATGGGCACATCTTTTTTCAAAAAAGTCTCAATACTGCCCCCTATACCCTAACAGGTTAATGGTCTGACTGACTACCATTCTGGTCCATTTTTCTGCTTGAGTGATACTGTGTAACAGTCCTTTAACTTCTGATCACTCACCCCTGTGTGTGTGTGTGTGTGTGTGTGTGTGTGTGTGTGTGTGTGTGTGTGTGTGTGTGTGTTCCAGGTTACCACTACATTGGTCTGAGGAATGAGAAGAACCAGGCTCTAACCCTCCCTGCTCTGTTTGTCTATGTAGAGGTCAAGGACTATGTCCCTGATACATTCGCAGGTACAGTGGCTGACATACCTTATAGAATACTGGTATAGAACTAACCATAGAGCTATAACTATGTTTATGTTTCCACTGGCTTGCATAACATCATCGATGATACATTCTGTTCCCCCCGTTCTCTTCCTCAGATGTTATCGAGGCGTTGTCCAATCCCATCCGTTACGTCAACCTGATGGAGCAGAGAGCCAATCAACTGGCAGCTCTCACTCTGGAGGAGGGAGCAGAGGAGGAGGACAGCAAAGAGGTGTGTGTGTCGTCCGTCACCCCCACACGAATAAGTAACAGATCAATGAGCATCTCCCCAGGCAGTAGGCCTGTCTCTTTGTGAAGAGATGGTTGGGTTAGAGCTATTGACCTAGGAGGGAGGGAGTCGTGGGGCAGGGGGAGACAGCGATGAAGGGTGAGGGTTATGAGATAAAGGACGAGGGGGGGTGAAGGAGTGGAGGTTGGGGGTAGAAGGGGGGTGAGCTCTGAGGGGTAGTAAGGGAGTTGGAGGTGGTGGAGGTGGGTCCCAAGGGAGCTGTCTCACCTGATTTGCCAGCTGAACTGATTATCCACGGGGACGTCCAATAGAGAGCCTGTACATGCTGATACCTTGGCAACGGTCGCTTAGTGAAATAGTGGGCTTTCCACTGGAGTGTAAGAGACGGAGGGAGAGGAAGAAAGATGAGGAGAGCAGAGGAGAACAGACTGTCCTCTCCTGTCCAAAACAGGCTTAAGGAGAGAGGACTCAGTAACAACAGGTGGTTTAGCTGAATAATATTTCAAACAAATACATGCCAAGTACTACAACAAGTCAGGGTTGAAGACAACCTAGAGGGACATTGAGACAACATAAGGAGAACATTGGCTAAATGTTAGTGAAACGTTAGAGAGTGTTGTCACTGGGACGTTGGTCTGAGCCATGCTGAGAGTGGGGTACCAAAGCTATGTCTACAAGTTCTCCAACAAGCTACAGGTAGGCTCTGGGTGTGTGGTGTGTTGATTGTGCTGTTGTGTATTTGCCATACAGTAGCTTCAGCTTCCAATGGAGTAATGGAATCGTATGGTTCTACTCTGCTTATTTACATCTCATTGCATAGGCCGCAAAAACATTCTCAGCATTACCATTTATATGTTGGGCTGTAATGTCCCATGTGTGTCATACACTCCATCCAGATGATGTGCTAAGTAAATGAGAAAAGTAGCGTGGACCTGATAAAATACTTTGAGACCCAGGGAAAAGTAGCGTGGACCTGATAAAATGCTTTGAGACCCAGGGAAAAGTAGCGTGGACCTGATAAAATGCTTTGAGACCCAGGGAAAAGTAGCGTGGACCTGATAAAATGCTTTGAGACCCAGGGAAAAGTAGCGTGGACCTGATAAAATGCTTTGAGACCCAGGGAAAAGTAGCGTGGACCTGATAAAATACTTTGAGACCCAGGGAAAAGTAGCGTGGACCTGATAAAATGCTTTGAGACCCAGGGAAAAGTAGCGTGGACCTGATAAAATGCTTTGAGACCCAGGGAAAAGTAGCGTGGACCTGATAAAATGCTTTGAGACCCAGTGAAAAGTAGCGTGGACCTGATAAAATGCTTTGAGACCCAGGGAAAAGTAGCGTGGACCTGATAAAATGCTTTGAGACCCAGTGAAAAGTAGCGTGGACCTGATAAAATGCTTTGAGACCCAGGGAAAAGTAGCGTGGACCTGATAAAATGCTTTGAGACCCAGGGAAAAGTAGCGTGGACCTGATAAAATGCTTTGAGACCCAGGGAAAAGTAGTGTGGACCTGATAAAATACTTTGAGACCCAGTGAAAAGTAGCGTGGACCTGATAAAATGCTTTGAGACCCAGGGAAAAGTAGTGTGGACCTGATAAAATGCTTTGAGACCCAGGGAAAAGTAGTGTGGACCTGATAAAATGCTTTGAGACCCAGGGAAAAGTAGTGTGGACCTGATAAAATGCTTTGAGACCCAGGGAAAAGTAGCGTGGACCTGATAAAATGCTTTGAGACCCAGGGAAAAGTAGCGTGGACCTGATAAAATGCTTTGAGACCCAGGGAAAAGTAGCGTGGACCTGATAAAATGCTTTGAGTGTCACGTCGTGTGTGTAGGTGGCAGGGAAGTCAGGCGCAGGAGAAACAAACCTGGTGTAACTGGAATAGTTTAATAAAGTAAAAACAAACTCCAAAACCAAAGTACATAATAAAATAAACAATAACCCGTCGCGCACCAATCCAACAACACGAGCACATAACAACAAACAATCTCTGACAAGGACATGAGGGGAAACAGAGGGTTAAATACACAACATGTAATGAATGGGATTGGAACCAGGTGTGTAGGAAGACAAGACAAAACCAATGGAAAATGAAAAATGGATCAATGACGGCTAGAAGACCGGTGACGTCGACCGCCGAGCACCGCCCGAACAAGGAGGGGCATCGACTTCGGCAGAAGTCGTGACATGGAGACCCAGTGAAAAGTAGCGTGGACCTAATAAAATACTTTGACCCAGTGAAAGTAGCGTGGACCTGATAAAATACTTTGACCCAGTGAAAAGTGCCTCATAAATGCAATGTGTCAGTATCATTGTCAATGTATTTGACTGGCAGGTGGACGCGGGTGGTGAAGACCCCATGGAGCCTGACCCCCGGGTGACCGTGCCCGCAGAGAACGGGGTCAACCACGCGCCCATCATCTCCCCCAAACCCCCCAGCCTTGTTAGCCACCAGCAACAGCCCACAGGTGCAGGTCAAATCTCCACTTGAACTTACAGTGACTCCAATATGGCAACCAGTAAACTTCAATTTGTCATGCCGCAACACATTTACAACCCACTTGATCTGGCAAAACCCTCACTAACAAGTGTATTTATTGTGTATCAGGTTCAGTGAAACCAGCGGTGAAGACTGAGGATGTAATCCAGAGTGTTCTTACAGGTAAGACTGGAGTGGGACTCCACACCGTAACATATTGTGTGCTCGTCTTAAGATGACTGTATTCGTCAATTGACACTTCCCGACAGATTTTTTTTTGCCCATCAGACCCAGGATTCGAACCGGCAACCCTCCAGTTGCTGGCTCAACTCTCTAACCAGTAGGCTAACTGCCCGGCCACCCTCGATCGGTACATGTAAACAGATTGCATGACATCACCAATCTGAACCATACCTTTCTCTTTTCCTCCCCTCCCTCCCTCCCTCCCTCTATCCTCCCTCCTTCCTCCAGAGATGGAGGCCCAGACCCTGGAGGAGTTGAAGCAGCAGAAGGGCTTCGTGAGGGAGCAGAGGAAGCAGTATAAAGAGATGAAGGAGTTGGTAAGGAAACACCACCGTAAGACCAGCGAGCTGATCAAGGAGCACACGGCCAGGGCTGCAGAGCTGCAGAACCAGCACCAGCGCAGGCGCTCCGCGCTGCAGAAGAGCCACAAACGAGACGGTAAGAAAAGGTAGGTAGCCCTCTTCTCCTCCTATTCCTCCTCCCTGCCCTTCTTCCTGTATCCCTCTATGTCTCTCACTATGCGTCGGTCTCTATGTCTCTCGCTCTCCAGTCATGTTTTCTTTCTTCCGTGTGGGTGCTCAGTGGCTAGAGCCTTCCACAGATAACAGTGTGTGTGTGTGTACTGAGCATTCATGCGTGTTTGTGTTTGTGTTTGTTAGCACTTACCGACCTCCATGTGTGTGTTAACCTCAGTGTCTACTCTATTTGTGTGTGTAGCAGGTCGGAGCAGTGTCTGTCGTCCCTGGAGCAGGAGCTGTGTGTGTTGGATCAGGAGTCCAGTCAGAGACTGTCTGAGCTCAAGGAGCAGCAGCAACAACAGCTCCTCACACTGAGACAGGAGCAGTATTACAGCGAGAAGTACCAGAAGAAAGAACACATCAAAATGGTACACACACACACACCTAATCCCTATCCTCAAGCAGAGTGATACTGGTTGACAAGAGCACATAAACTCATTTCAGCGTACATATTTTATTTGCGTTGAATCAGCATCAAGTGCAGTAACACTCAACTCAGTATAATGCTAAGTCTTGGCTTGTGTTTAATGACCGGGCTCCCTCTGGGCTTTATTACTCACTCTGCTTTGCTGACCTCAGATCAGTGTAAAGATGTCCCAGTGCTCCTCTACTGCTACGGTAGATGGAAATGCTGAGTGTAGTCACGGTTCTGTGTACAGTTTTTTTGTGGATGAGGTGTTCAGGGTTTATCCGTGCAGAAGAGAACAATACTGACTGGACCAATTCTATTCTCCAAAGTCAACAGATCATGCCTGAGTTAAACAGAAACCATGAGTCGGGGATCATATCTTATGAGAGACAAACTGTAGGATAACCAGTGGTATTTGTCTCTGCATACCTCTAGCTGGTGGAGAAGTTGACAACCATAGCAGAGGAATGTCAGAGTGCCCAGTTGAAGAAGATCCGGGACATCTGTGACAAGTAAGCGCGCACACACACACACACACACACACACACACACACACACTTACTTTTATCCAGAGCGACTTACAGGAGCAATTAGGATTAAGTGCCTTGCTCAAGGGCACATTGACTACATGCAAGTAGTTGATGGGGCAATTGTTTCACTTTCCTTCCCCACAGGGAAAAGAAAGACCTTAAGAAGAAAATGGACAAGAAAAGACAGGAGAAGATTAATGAAGCAAAGGCCAACAACAAGAACGTGACAGAGGAGTAAGCAGATGGGGTTGAGGAAGAGGCCTCCTGATACATGTGTGTTTATCTGTATATGCACAAGGCCACCAGATGGCGATGAAGGTTCATGCTTCATCTGACTGATCCACGCACATGCAATATGATCTAACGATGCCGTTATTTTTGACAGAAAGACTTAACGCTAGAAAGTGTCACAGGTCGTCAGACAGACTTACCGACTTTTATGTACGGTCCTTTGAGCTAGATTGGAACCAGGAATGTTAGGATTGTTGATTGTTAAAGTCATCTTAGGTTAGATTTGAGGAATGTTAAGGTGATGTAAGAGCTGACGCCTCTCGATGTTCACAGAGAGAAGCTGGAAATCAACAGGTCGTTTGTCAATGAGGTGGTGCAGTATATCAAACGGGTAAGTTTGTGTGCTTGTGTGTGTGTGTGTGTGTGTGTGTGTGTGTGTGTGTGTGTGTGTGTGTGTGTGTGTGTGTGTGTTTCAAGTTGTATTAGTTGTATGTACAGGATACACGTCCAACGAAATTCTTACTTGCAGGTTCCTTCGCGACAGTGAAACGACAGTAAGAAACTAGAAAAGTATGTTTTCCTGAAGAAAATGTGGTGTGCTTGCTAGCTTGTTTTAAAGTACTTATGGTTTTGAAATAAGTTATTGTCGTGGTAGTGACTACAGCAGTAATGATAATGACTGGTTATAAAATGGAAGGCACTGCATCGCAGTGCTAGAGGCGTCACTACAGATCCGGGTTCGATCCCGGACTGTCGCAGCCGGCCACGACCGCGGGACCCATGAGGCAGCGCACAATTGGCCCAGCGTCGATCCGGGTTAGGGGAGGGTTTGGCCGGCTGGGATGTCCTTGTTCCATCGCGCTGTAGCGCGATCGTGTTTCGGGGGACGCACAGCTCTCGACCTTCGCCTCTCCCGAGCCCGTACGGGAGTTGCAGTGATGGGACAAGACTGTAACTACCAATTGAGTATCACGAAATTGGGGGGTAAAAGGGGGTAAAAAGTACAACAAAAATAATAAATAAATAAAAGAAAGTTGGGTTGGTGTCTTGGGTCGCTTGAACGGTTCAAGGGTTACTGTTGGTGAGTTCATTTATGCTAATTTATATAATTATAGTTGATACAAGTTAAAAAAAATCTGAAATGTGAAAGTTGGTTTGGTGTCTCTAGCTTGAATGGTTCAAGAGTTAGTTTTGGTGAGTTATTTTATGCTAATTAATGCTCATTCAAATATTTTTTGGGGGGGGTGGGGGAGATCGAACCCCAGGCTGTGGTGATGCCGTGCCTTAGACCGCTGCGCAACTTGGGACCCAGGTCGGGTGTTTCTAGTTTTTAAAGGTTTCAGAGAATTTGAAGTTAGGATAGCCTGAATGTTTTAAAGTTGGTCTTGTAGCTTAATTAACCAAGGAGCAAGACCATTTTGAATATCAACCACTGTATTCCTGTGGTTCTCATTCAAGCCCATGTTCATTTACGCACATTTTAAATGGTTATAGTTCCAAAAGTATACATAGTATCAAATATCCTTTGACAAGAAAGCTAAGTTGGGCCAGTCTGAACACCTCAATGTTGGTTAGGTGATTATTTTGATTATTTTTACAACTAAAGTCTATGGTCCTTTTCTTGCCATTGAAATGGGAGATCATTGAATCTACAGTTGTGCTTTGCAAGCACAACTAATAATAACATTTAAGAATACAAATCTAAAGTAAATGGCTCAATAGAATAGAATAAACATTTTAGCGTAAGTATAATACAGGAAGGCACAATTTATAATAAAATATTTACACATGTATCATGGAAGGGTCTGGTAGCAGCAGTTGTGAGGTGTGTGTGCAGCATGAGTGTATGTGTGTGTGAGTGAGTGAGTGAGTGAGTGAGTGAGTGAGTGAGTGAGTGCGTGTGTGCTAAGGTGCGGAGAATCAGAGCAGGTGGTCCGTCCAGTTCAAATGTACAGCAGTCTGATGGCTTGTAGATAGAAACTGTCTCTGAGCCTGTTGGTATCAGACCTCATGCTCCAATACCGTCTACCCGACGATAAGTCAGTGAACAGCTCGTGGCTGGGGTGTATAGGATCCTTGATGATGCTGCAGGACTTCTTCAGGCACGTTTCAATTAGACGTCCTGGACGGATGGAAACACAGTCCTAGTGATGTACTGCGCCGTCTTCATCCGCCGCTGAAAGGCCTTGTGGTCGTGGGCGGAGCAATTTCCATACCAGGCAGTGATGCAACCGGTCAGGATTCTTTCGATGATTCAGCGGTAGCATTTGGAGAGGACCTGGGGTGGCATGCCAAATTTCTTCATCAGCCTTAGGAAGTTGAGGCGCTGTTGCGCCCTTTTTACAATATTGGTGGTATTGTTGGTCCATGTCAAGTCCTTTGTGATCTGGACGCTGAAGAACTTAAAACTGCTGACTCTCTACTGCAGTCCCGTTGATGTGGATTGGGGGGGGTGTTCCCTCCTCTGCTTCCTGAAGTCAACAATCAACTCCTTTGTTTTGCTGATGTTAAGGGAAAGGTTGTTGTCCTGGCACCACATTGCAAGTTCACTTACCTCCTCCCTATAGGCTGACTCGTCCTTGTTGGTTATCAGGCCTACAACTGTGGTATTGTCAGCAAACTTGATGATGGAGTTGGTGTCATGCAAAGCCACGCAGCAGAGGGCTGAGGGCACACCCCAGGGGCGTACCTGTGTTAAGAGTCACAGCGACTGTTTATTGTTGAAGTAATTTAAGGTTATTTTAGGTTAGACAACAGGCTGTGGAGATTGTTGCCAATCCTTGAATGCTGCAGTACATGCTCTCAGCATGGTACGGATTTCTCCGTTCAGCCAGGGTTTTTGGTTGGGGTATGTCTGGATTGTTATTGTGGGTACAACACCATCAACACATTTCCTAATGAAGCCTGTGACTGATGATGTACACTGAGTGTACAATACATTATGAACACCTTCCTAATATTGAGTTGCACCTCCTTTTGCCCTCAGAACAGCCTTAATTCATCAGGGCATGGACTCTACAAGGTGTCGAAGGCGTTCCACAGGTGTAACGGTCGTCGTAGTAATTGGACCAAGGCGCAGCGGGTTGAGTGTTCATCTTAACTTTTATTGTGAACACGACTAATAAACAAAACAATAAACGAACGAACAGTCTTGTAGGCTCACACAGCAGTACAAAGAACAACTTCCCACAAAACCCAAACAAAACACACCCCTCTATATAGGACCTTCAATCAGAGGCAACGAGGAACAGTTGCCTCCAATTGAAGGCCAAATCAATAAACTAAACATAGAACTAAAAAGACTAGACTAGAACATAGAAAATACACTAACATAGAACATAGACCAAAACCCCGGAATACATAAATCAAACACCCCTCTACATAAACACACACCCTGAACCACATAAAACAAATACCCCCCCTGCCACGTCCTGACCAAACTACAATAACAGATAACCCCTTACTGGTCAGAACGTGACAACAGGGATGCTGGCCCATGTTGACTCCAATGCTTCCCACAGTTGTGTCAAGTTGGCTGGATGTCCTTTGGGTGGTGGACCATTCTTGATGCACACAAAAAACTGTTGAGCATGAAAAACCCAGCAGCTTTTGCAGTTCTTGACACACTCAAACCAGTGCGCCTGTCACCTACTACCATATCCGGTTCAAAGGCACTTACATTTTTTTCTTTCCCATTCACCCTCTGAATGGCACACATACACAATCCATGTCTCAATTATCTCAAGGCTTAAAAATAATGATTTAACCTGTCTTCTCCCCATCTACACTTTCACCTGGATTCACCTGGTCAGTCTATGTCATGGAAAGAGCAGGTGTTCCTCATTTTTTGTACAACTCAGTGTATATTCCTCAGTGTTGATCGATGAGTCCAGGGTGGATGAATCTTTGAACATATTCCAATCGGTATTCTCAAAAGAGTCATGCGGCATTGAGCGCAGCACCTCACTGTTCTCTGTTGGTGGCTCCCTCTTCAGTTGCAGCTTGTCGATGGGGAGTAGGAACAGAGAGACGAAGTGGGGGAGGAGGGTGGCTTTGTACGCATAACTGATGTTTGTGTACACATGGTCCAGCACAGACGGGGCAGGATGCATGGGGAAGGAAACATGTTGGTGATCATTTGGAAGAATCTGTTATAATCTTGCTTGGTTAAAATCTCCCGTGACAATAAAGACTGCTTCCCGGTGAGAGGTTTCTTGCTGGCTAATGTTCTTGTGCAGTTGGATGAGTTCCACCTTGATGTTTGCTTGTGGTTGTACTGTATATACACAGCTGTGATAATAACACGCGAATTCCCTTGACATATAGTGGGGCCGGCATTTTAGCTTCAGAAACTCCAGGTCGAGTGAACAGGAGCTCGGGATGTTTTCAACTTCGGTACACCAGGAATTGCTGATGAGGAAGCATACACCTCCCCCCTACTCTTAACAGAAGCCGTCATTTGATCCATAAGGAAAATGGAAAAGCCATCTGGTTGAATAGCAGAGTCGAGTTAATTGACCGTAAGTCATGTCTCTGTAAAAACAGACACAGCATTCCTTGATGTCCCTCTGCGATTGAAGCCTTGCTCTGAGTTCACAAATGTATTTTCCGGCGGTTGGACATTAGCCATGAAGATACTAGGAAGAGGAGGCCGGGTAGACCGTCTTTTCAGCCTAGCTTGGAGTCCCCCTTTCCTTTCTGTTCTTCATCGCCAGCGTTGCCTTTGGTCATCTCGGGCCAGGAGCAACAGGTAAGCCCGCTGTGCCAGGGACAAAGGAGCCAATGTAGTATTCCAGATCTGGGAGGCCGAGTGATGTGTGTAGCTTCCGATTCATGATCCAGAAGTGTTTGTCGGTTGTAGGAAATTATCGCACAGACATTCTGAGCAAACAAAGTAAGAATTAATGCAAAAATAGCAATAAAAAAGCAAAGTCAAGCAGGAACCGGCAAGACACACGCCCTCCGCCATCTTTGTGTGTGTGTCTCCGTCCGTGCCTGCCTGTGGATTTGTTTGTGTTTGTTATACGGTATGTATTGCGAAGTGGCTACACCTTACTCTCGCCTACCCCTGTGTTTGTCTGTGTGTAGTTGGAGGATGCTCAGAGTAAGAGAATGGAGAGACTACTGGAGAAGCAGAACGACATCAGACAACAGATTGTGGATGAGAAACCTAAGGTATGGCCACGTTTGCCCTCAAATACAGAACTGTAGGATGAAGTTGCATCGAACCAATCATTCATGGTCAGGTGTAGGATGCGTTCCAAATGTCACTCTATTCCCTTTACAGTGCACTCCTTTTGACCACTAGTCAAAAGTGATGCACTATGTAGGGAATAGGGAGACATTTGGGACAAAGACATATTTTCATCCCATTAAAGGGTCCATTGGTTAATCATTTCCATCATGTCCATTGTTACTGTGATTGTAGGAAGGAGGTACTACAGAGGACCAGGGTAAGACATTCTGCGTCTGAGTGTGCATTAATACAGCTTCAATACTTAAGCATGTATAACAAAAAGCAGTAAGGTGAAATAATTGATATGGTTTGAATAAGAAGGCGAAGGCTGGAGAATGATAACAAGTGGATGTGCACCTTGCTTCCGACTCTGCCTTTCTGGAACAATAACCCTGATGGTCAACTGCACTCTAAGGCCAAGCTCAACCTAACACTCCCAACTACTCTATGTCCTTGTCAGACGGTTCATTCTTTCCTCTCCTCTTCGCCCCCACTCCTCTCCTCTATCATGTCTCCTCTGTCTGCTATGTACACGTAGCTGGATCTCCAAACCGCATTTCCATGGCCTGGTTTCTTACCCCTCTTCCCCACTCTCAGCGTTCTGCTCTGTGTTTGGGTGTCTGGGACAATTATTTTCAGGCATATTCCCTCTGAATACTCTGCTCTATAGCTATGGTTGTATTGCTGCGTGTTTTTGTTGTAACAACTCATCTTTAACCTTGTTATTGTATGTAGAATAGAAAGTACACTTTTTGTCCGGGACCTAATGAATTGGCGATATCTATAAGAGAATTAGCCAAGTACAGTGCATTCGGAAAGTATTCAAACCTCTTGACTTTTTCCACATTTTGTCACGTTACAGTAGGGCTGGGCGATAAATCAATATCAATAATTATCGAGGTAATTACTTCCCTCAATAATGATTTAAAAACGTTTCGATTCATTTTCGATAATGTCGATATAGAATAATTGGGTACAGCAGTCCATTTCACCTCTGTGACGCAGCAGGAACGTGCGGAGAAGTGACAATATGCACGTGGAGGGGTATACGCCCACTAAAAACCACTTAGCACCTCGAGTGATGGAGGAGCCACTATTAACCACGAAAAATGAGGGATGTAGACAAAAACAGTGATCGCCATGGAGAAGGAGCAGCTTACAATGAAGAAATGATTGATAAAAAAGGGTTAAACTGTTTCAGTAATTTGGAAGTGGTTTGGCTTTTTGAAGTCCGACAAAGAGGAGAGCAATGTTTGGTGCAAATTGTGCCATAGACAGGTGGCTACGAAGTCTGGTAATACGACAAACCTTTTTCAACATCTGAAGCAAAAACACTCTTTGGAACATGCAGGAAGATTGAGTTTGCGCCACGGTATTGATAAACGCCCCTCAAGCATCAGCCAAATCTAGGGATGTTTGCCCGAAGCAGTCAACACGGACTGCGTTTATGCCCTACAAGCAAACATCGAAAACACAAAGACATCACAAATGCTATTATGCATTGCATTGCTAAGGACATTAGCACAGTCGAAAAGGAAGGTTTCAAGAGGCTTATAAATTTTATTGACCCCAGGTACGTGCTCCCTGGCCACAAACATGGAACAATTTTCCTTCAAGTATAATTTTAGTTGTAGCTCACATAATAATAAAAAAATGTAACCTTTATTTAACTAGGCGAGTCAGTTAAGAACAACTTCTTATTTACAATGACGGCCTATTGGGAACAGTGGGTTAACTGCCTTGTTCATGGGTAGAATGACAGATTTTTACCTTGTCAGCTCTGGGATTCGATCTAGCAACCTTTCGGTTACTAGTCCAACGCTCTAACCACGGTTTGTTCAGGCATGAGTTTGAAGCAGATATGCACCTTTGAAACATTATTTGATTAATATCGTGATAATTATCATTATCGATTGAAAAATATATAGATATCATGAAAATGTATTTGCCATATTGCCCAGTCCTTCGTTACAGCCTTATTCTAAAATTGATTAAATCGTTTTTCCCCCTCATCGATCGACACACAATACCCCATAATGACAAAAAAAAAAAAGAGAAACTGAAACATCACATTTACATAAGTATTCAGATCATTTACTCACTACTTTGTTGAAGCACCTTTGGCAGTGATTACAGCCTTGAGTCTTCTTGGGTATGACGCTACAAGCTTGGCACACCTGTATTTGGGGAGTTCCTCCCATTCTTCTCTGCAGATCCTCTCAAGCTCTGTCAGGTTGGATGGGGAGCGTCGCTGCACAGCTATTTTCAGGTCTCTCCAGAGATGTTCGTTCGGGTTCAAGTCTGGGCACTAGCTGGACCACTCGAGGACATTCAAAGACTTGTCCCGAAGCCACTCCTGCGTTGTTTTGGATGTGTGCTTAGGGTCATTGTCCTGTTAGAAGGTGAAGCTTTGCCCCAGTCTGAGGTCCTGAGCACTCTGGACTAGGTTTTCATCAATTATCTCTCTGTACTTTTCTCCATTCATCTTTCCCTCGATCCGGACTTGTCTCTCAGTCCCTGCCGCTGAAAACCATCCCCACAGCATGATGCTGCCACCACCATGCTTCACCGTAGGGATGGTGCCAGGTTTCCTTCAGATGTGGCGCTTGGCATTCAGGCCAAAGAGTTCAATTTGGTTTCATCAGACCAGAGAATCTTGTTTCTCATGGTCTGAGAGTCCTTTAGGTGCCTTTTGGAACATCACAAGGATGATCAATGGAAACAGGATGCACCTGAGCTCAATTTTGAGTTTCATAGCAAAAGGTCTAAATACTTATGTAAATAAGGTATTTCAGTTTTTTTTATTATCATAAAGTTGCAAAAACAATTAAACAGCTTTTGCTTTGTCATTATGGGGTATTGTGTGTAGATTGATAAGGGAAAAAATGTATTGAATCCATTTTAGAATAAGGCTGTAATGTAACAAAATGTGTAAAAAGGGAAGGTGTCTGTATACTTTCTGAATGCACTGTATATCTCAACTCCACGATACCACATCTGCAAGTTGCTGGGAAGTCAATACTTACATTTTTTTATTATTTAACCTTTACTGTGTACATACACTGAGTATACAAAACAATAAGAATACCTGCTCTTTCCATGACAGACTGACCAGGTGAATCCAGGTCAAAGCTATGATCCCTTATTGATGTCACTTGTTAAATCCACTTCAAATCAGTGTAGATGAAGGGGAGGAGACAGGTTAAAGAAGGATTTTTAAGCATTGAGGCAATTGAGACATGGACTGTGTATGTATGCCATTCAGTGGGTGAATCGTCAAGACAGAATATTTAAGTGCCTTTGAACGGGGTATGGTAGTAGGTGCCAGGCGCACCAGTTTGTGTCAAGAACTACAACGCTGCTGGATTTTTCACCCTCAACAGTTTCCTGTGTGTCTCAAGAATGGTCCACCACCCAAAGGACATCCAGCCAACTTGACACAACTGTGAGAAGCATTAGAGTCAACATGGGCCAGCATCCCTGTGGAACACTTTCGACACCTTGTAGAGTCCATGCCCCGACAAATTGAGGCTGTTCTGAGGCTTAAAGGGGGGGTGCAACTCAATATTAGGAAGGTGTTCCTAAGGTTTGGTATAGTCACACTCTGTGTTTGTCCTCTATTGTTTGTCCTCTGTTGTTGAGTGCCTTTCTTTGTTTGCTGAAATCCATACTTTTTCATGAAACGTCAATCAAATACAACCCCCGACTGCAATCTTCGAGCAACAGCAACGAGGAAACAGTCGGTGGTTGTATTTGATCAACGTTTTTTAAAGAAGTATGGACTTCAGTGAACAGCAAGGCCCACAACAAAGAACAAACATAGGTACACGGTAGGGGTTTAAGAATTTACATTTTGAAGAAGTCGGAGGTTCCCTCCAAGTTGCACTCAACTCCGGTGGATGCGGTATCGTGGAGTTGAGATACACTTGGATATATGAAAATGTGATAAGCATTGGACTTGTTAGAAGGGGGGGGGGGGCATGGATGATGTTGTACTTACTAGTGCAGCACAGGGACGATGACTATGGGGAAAATCATACTTGAAACAATGAATAGCGCTTTTCTCAATAGCTAGGCACAGTTATACTGTCTTGGCTGTAAGCTGTCTTTAGAGTCCTCCAGTAGCAGATCCTCCTTTCTCATTATTTCACGGTGTGCGTGTGGGCGTGTAAGCGTATGGCTTGTGAGGAAGTCATTTTCTCCCCCCGTTTCCTGTCGTACCCTCTCTCCTTATATCACACTCTGAATCCCCCCAGCCCAGACATTATGACCATTCTCTCTCTCATCTTGTACACAATCACACCATCTGAGTCATACGTAATGTGTTACCACTGACACATGTTTGTCGAGGAAAGAGGAGTAGAAAAAGAGAGGGATGATGATGAAGTCAAGTGAGAGTTCCATGAAGGGCTAATGGAGGAGGGCATGACTAACCGGGATAGGGCTAATATGAAGACACACACACACAAGCACACCCATTTTCACAGACACATGTAGACACACTCTCTCTCTCTCACACACACAGTTCTGACCCAGATTTCTCCTCTGGGCTCAGAGCAGCCGCTAATGGACCGGCTATAACCATCCCTGGTCTGTGGAGACCCTCACATCTCTCACTGCGACCGCCCGCCCGGGTTAGCACCACGCTACGCTACCTCACGGGTGTGTGTGTGTGTGTGTGTGTCAGGCCAGATGCTATCCCGCTGTGCAGAAGGAAATAGATACTACCGAGGCCAGTTTACACAAATAACCACTCATGTTCCATGTCCAGTTTTAACTCAACCTATTTGCTACTGTATCCGTCTGTGCCGAAGTGAATGCTCGAGCTTCTAACCCGTTTACTGCGTGTCTGAAGACGCCGAACCTTTAAGCCATCGTTCCAATGGAGGGTCAGTTGTTTTACATGGAGGAATCTGCCAGGTTGAGTGGCTGTGCGTTGGTCTCCAAATGTCAGCATGTGTTCCATTATTTCAACGTGCGCGTTGCCATGGCCATACGGCAATCTGTCAGAAGAGAGGGAGAGAGAGAGAGAAAATGGGGAAAGAGAGAGATATGGAGTCGATATGGGCAGGGAGGGAGAGAGAGTGTGTGTGAGCGGGAATAGCTGATGGAGAGGAAGAGAAGGAGGGAGAGAGAGAGTGTGTGAGCGGGAGTAGCTGATGGAGAGGAAGAGAAGGAGGGAGAGATAGAGAGTGTGTGAGCGGAAATAGGTGATGGAAGAGGAGGGAGAGAGAGTGTGTGGGAGGGGATAGGGGATGGAGAGGAGGAGGAGGAGGGAGAGGGAGCGTGTGTCCTCTGTCTTGTCTGTCGTCGCTCTCAGTGGGTGTGCATTCAGGTGATGGTGTCCTGCTAATGTTCTAATCAAAATGGCTTCACACCCACAGCACGGTAGACGCTGATTGAGCACACACACACACACACACACCTTCAACATCACTCTCAAAGACCTACCATTGCACCAGGGTATACAGCCCTAGTGTCATGGTTGTCGATCAGATTATCTTAAAGTAGCTAACTTTCCAGTGAAAGTATCACTTTTAAAAAGTTAATATCCTGTTAACTCATACCCAAATAATGTTATTGACTCGTCCTATACTCATATTTGTGGCCAAAGCATAAATTGGAGAGAATAAAACACTTCAAAGACCCCACCTCAAACTTGTATCTCAGACAGACCGTTTAAGAAAATAAAAGCTTGCTCTTTCATCATAGAGTATGATGTCGTACTCCTGAGGAGGATGAGCTGGCCAATCAGCGGTCTAGAGGAGAATGAGCTGGCCAATCAGCGGTCTAGAGGAGAATGAGCTGGCCAATCAGCGGTCTAGAGGAGAATGAGCTGGCCAATCAGCGGTCTACATGTCTTCGTTTTCTTAATGACCGGTATACCCCAACACCATTCCAAAACAGAAAAGCAGCTTTTGAACATATTTACTTATTTCGTAAACTATTTAACTCATATTGAAAGTAATTATAAGTCATATTTCAAGGTTTTACCTGGGAGAATCATGCTATGTGGTAGTCTTCCCTTCCCTAATTGTAGGTCACTCTGGCTAAGAGGGTCTGCTGAATGACTAAGATATAGGAATGTAATTGTGAAGTCTGGGTCTGATTCACCCGGACAGTCATCTCTATTACCCTACACACTGCACCAGTGTCCTCCTACTTGACTGTGTAGCTAGCCTAGACAGGTGAAATGCCATTCACACCCACAATACCATTATTCTGTTCTCACACTTGGATGTGAGACGACTGGGGAGAGAAGTGTATCCGTCACGTGTGTCACTCACGTACACGTGTGCGCACCGGGAGACGAATGTAGTGTGAGTGTGGGGTGTATGTGTGTGGAGGCAGATAGCCCGTCTCATCCTTTTTGGAGCAGGCAACAGAAAAATGGTGGCCTCCCCGAGTGCAGGAGCCATTACTGTAACACTCTCACGTACACTTTTTCTCTATCGCACATACTCACCGTCACACACACACACACAGTGACGCACACACACACGCACAAACGCACACAGTGTTTGGTCCGTGATGCAACACACCGGAGCCCTGTGCAGTCGTCATGGAAACACTCATACTACCCCCCCCCCCCACACACACACAAACACACCCCTCCCCATCATCTTCTATGCACGACTCTCTGCAATCTGTTAATTTGGAGCCTGATGACGCAACCCAGGGATAGTGACTGCCTGGTGGTGGCCTGTAGAAAGGCAGAGAGAGGGAGGGACAGAGAGATAGAGAAACCACAAGAGAGAGAATAGGGAGAGTGAGGGAGGAAGAGAAAATGAGTGAGGAAGAAGGAGAGACAGGGAGGGATAGACGGAGAGACAGGGAGGGATAGACGGAGAGACAGGGAGGGATAGACGGAGAGACAGGGAGGGATAGACAGAGAGACAGGGAGGGATAGACAGAGAGACAGGGAGGGATAGACAGAGAGACAGGGAGGGATAGACAGAGAGACAGGGAGGGATAGACGGAGAGACAGGGAGGGATAGACAGAGAGACAGGGAGGGATAGACGGAGAGACAGGGAGGGATAGACGGAGAGACAGGGAGGGATAGACGGAGAGACAGGGAGGGATAGACGGAGAGACAGGGAGGGATAGACAGAGAGACAGGGAGGGATAGACAGAGAGACAGGGAGGGATAGACGGAGAGACAGGGAGGGATAGACGGAGAGACAGGGAGGGATAGACGGAGAGACAGGGAGGGATAGACAGAGAAACAGGGAGGGATAGAAGGAGAGAGAGGGAGGGATAGACAGAGAGACAGGGAGGGATAGACAGAGAAACAGGGAGGGATAGAAGGAGAGACAGGGGGGATAGACAGAGAGACAGGGAGGGATAGACGGAGAGACGGAGAGACAGGGAGAGGGAGAAGAGAGATGAGGACAGGACAGGATAGACAGATGGAGAGAGGGCGAGGGAGTGAGAGAGAGAGGGACAGAGAATGAGAGAGACAATGAGAGAGAGAGAATGAAAATGAGGGAACATGAGAGAGAGGGAAAATGAGAGAGAAAATGTCCAGAGGCTTATTATGGCCCAAATGGATCTGGCTGTTGTTCTTGATTCTGGACACAAAAACAGAGAAAGACCCTTTATCTGGAAAACAGTAATTCCTTCCTTCCTCCCTCTCTCTCTCTACTCTCCCCCTTTATCCCACTCTTTCTCTTCCTCATTCTTCCCCTCCTTCCCCTCTCTCTATGCCTCTCTCTCCCCCCACTCTCACACTGTGGGCGGTCATGGCTTCCCTCATCACTGCCTTTGGTCTGCTCCTCTCTCCACTCCATAGGGTCACATCAATAATGCACACAACACACACACACACACACACACACACTCTGCCCACAGGGAACATTGTTACTCCCAGAGGAAAGAGAGAGACGAAGCCTTTTGTCACACTTTTGTGTCTACGTGTGTTGGTGTGTGAGCATGTCTGCATGTGTGTGTGTTGCGTGCCAGGTTACACTCCTGCCTGCCTGTGGTGTTGGATGACAGGGCTGAATTGTGTGTGCGTGTGCGTGTGTCTGTGTCTGTCTGTGTCTGTGTCTGTGCGTGTCTGTGTCTGTGCGTGTTCGTGTGTGTGTGTTGACTAATGAAGGTGTCTTGAAAGGTTTCACATCTCTTGTTGTCCTGCTGGAAACCCTCCCCTCTACATCACTGTTTAACAGTTCCACGGTGTCACAATGAGCCAGCTCTACATATCAGCATTACTAGAAGAAAAGAAGAAAAAAACATTAGAGGGAGTGAGAGAGGAGTAGAAAGAATGGGATGAGAGAGGGGGGAGAGAGGAGAGACAAGACAGCAGTATAAAACCTGTCCGTTCTCTAGTCGAGGAACAACTGAGGCCTGGACAAATATACTTGACTCTGTAAAGAATAATCTTGGCTAAAGCCCAACACATACAAATAAATAATTCATAAAGCCCATCTCTCTCTCTCTCTCTCCTTCATTATGCCTCTCCTGTGGACCACTGGAAAGAATGCAAAGGCTGCTAAAACAAGCCGTCAGAGTGGTGACCCCTCAGCCACCTCCTGCTCATGGAGAGCCTAATTGGACTGTGTTTGGATATATCTAGGACAGGAAGGGACAAACACACACACACAGTGTGGCATACATCACAGGAGTGGACTGGAACCACTAGGGTTGAAAATGGACTGGGTTCTGCTGTACCTAAACCATTTTACAGTACCCGAAGACTGCCAGGCATCTTTCAAATGGAACCTTATTCCGTATTAAGTGCACTGTGTGGGCCCTGGTCATAAGTAGTGCACTGTGTAGGGAAAGGGTTGCCATTTGGGGTGCAGGCCCATAAGTAGCTCTCAGAGTTATGCTGAGACCCGGCAGGGCTGAGGAACACAGGTGGATTCTGAGTCCTTAATGCTGGATATTATCACTGGTGGCCAAACATCCTCCTGGACAGCTCCCCTCCTGCAGGGTTTTGTTCCAGCCCTAATCTAACACACCTGATTCTACTAATCAGCTGCTCCCTGGGACCTTGATTGTGTAGGGCTGGAGTAAAAGCCTGCGGCCACCAATGTGATACATGTTGAGTGGTGCTGTTATGTAACCTGTCTTACTAACTCTTAGTACTGAGAGTGACAAGAAGCCACACATTCATTTGGAACTGAATTTAGTTCCGAGGCCCTCCGACACACACACACACACACACACACCGCTTCCCTCGATGGCGCCTCAGAATGAGGACAGATGGTGAAAGTCATCCAGTGAAGTATTTTAAGAAAGGCAGAAGTGAGTGTGTGTGTGTGTGTGTGTGTGTGTGTGTGTGTGTATTTTGACAGATGATGGGTCTTCTGAGGAGATACCGTATTTAAATGCTCGTTTGGGTCCAAGCGGAAGCCACACACACAAACACTGCGCTGGTCTCTGAAGGGTAGTCGAGGTTGCTCAGTCTGATCCGGACACCTGATGAGACCTTCTATTAGACAGCGCTGTTGGAGGAGGCTCAGCTCTCCACTGTGTTAGATGCCGCATTGAGAGGGGTGGGAGAAGAAATGGGGACTGACAGAAAGCGAGAGAAAGAAAGAGACCCTGCTAGCTCCATCTGCTCTTCGTCCTTCCATCCTCCTCTCCTCCCTCATCACTCCATCCCTGTGACTTTTAATTACCTCAGCTGTCACACCCTCCCCCAGGTGATAACGAGGTGTGGTGTTCGTCACACCCTGTACCCAACACACACACCCACACACCTCGCCCTGATACACAACCTGTCTCCAACATTTACACACACCCTGTCCCCAACCGACACACAGACACACACACCCTGTCCCCAACCGACACACACACCCTGTCCCCAACCGACACACACACACACACCCACCCTGTCGCCAACCGACACGCACACACACCCTGTCGCCAACCGACACACACACACACCCTGTCCCCAACCGACACACACACACACACACACCCTGTCCCCAACCGACACACACACACCCTGTCCCCAACCGACACACACACACACACCCTGTCCCCAACCGACACACACACACACCCTGTCCACAACCGACACACACACACACCCTGTCCACAACCGACACACACACACACCCTGTCCCCAACCGACACACACACACGCACACACACCCTGTCCCCAACCGACACACACGCGCATGCATCCCCGATGACAATGAACACACTTGAACACACTCTCTCACGTACACACACACACACACACCCATCCATGAACCATTGACTTCCGGCCACCCACCCCATTTCACCTCACACCCTCCCACTCCACCCCACCTTTCTTAACCAGCCGAGCTAAGAGAGAGATGACAGCTTTAATCAAAGGACCCCGGGGCCTCTATGGCTTGCAGGGGGACAGCAGACTACACGTACTCTCGCTCCCTTTTACACACACACACACACACAATCTCTCACACTCACACGCGTGTGGCAGACTGTCCCTTCCTAAGTAGGTCAGCAGAGGGGAGGAGAGGGGCTGCAGAGCAAAGCGTCTTTAGCCGTCTGGCAAAACACTCTTCCTGGAAGGTCACCTTGGGGTGTGTGGTCAGATCAGGGCAGAGATCACCTTAGGCTCCGTATGAATGTGACACACACACACACACACACACACACACACCTGAGAAAAGGTGGTCCAATCAGACCAGTCACCACTTCAAGCTGGGTTAGCGAGAGAGTAAGGGGAGACTAATTAGAATAGAACTCCCCTGTCCCAGGTAATGGAGAACTGCCTTCAGCTTCACTTCACAAGTTACATGAAATCGTCTCATCTCCACGTATTTATGTGTCTAGTAGGTAGAGGGTGTGTTTGTTTTTAAACCAACATGTGATACATGATGATAAGATATGGGTTGCATCCTAATTTGCTCCCTTTTCCCTATACACTAAGTATACGAAACATCAAGAACATCTGCTCTTTCCATGACATAGACTGACTTGGTGAATCCAGGTGAAAGCTATGATCCCTTATTGATGTCACTTGTTAAATCCACTTCAAATCAGTGTAGATGAAGGGGAGGAGACAGGTTAAAGAAGGATTTTTAATCCTTGAGACAATTGAGACATGGATTGTGTATGTGTGCCATTCAGAGGGTGAATGGGCAAGACAAAAAAAACAGGTATGGTAGTAGGTGCCTGGGCACCAGCTTAAGTGTGTCAAGAACTACAACGCTGCTGGGTTTTTTACGCTCAACAGTTTCCCGTGCGTATCAAGAATGGTCCGCCACCCAAAGGACATCCCGACAACTTGACACAACTGTGGGAAGCATTGGAGTCAACATGGGCCAGCATCCCTGTGGAACGCTTTCGACACCTTATAGAGTCCATCGAGGCTGTTCTGATATTGCAAAGAGTCCCTAATGTTTGGTACACTCAGTCCACTACATTTAGGACTGATCAAAGGTAGTGCTCTATGTAGGGAATAGGGTGCCATTTAGGACGCAGGTGATTAAATGTATTATTTCCATGGTACAGAGGCAGGTTCTGTCATTAGGCAGGTCAGTCATTGAGGACAGCTTGTCCTACGTGAGGAGTGGAACCAGAAAGATGTGTCAGAATCTGTTTAGATCAGGTGGAGATTTAATGGAGGTCAAGTGCACGGGAAGGTTTAATGAAAGTCAAGTGCACGGGAAGGACAAGTGGTCCTCCTTGTTCCTGAAGAGTCTATGGATGGATGTGTGGAGGGGTAATCACCTCTCTCCTCCCCTCACCTGTCCTCTAGTCTATGTGATTGACTTCATTCCCCTCTCCTCCATACATCCCTCTCTCCTTTCCTCACTCCAGTTCCGAGTTGGATCATCTTCATCCCTCTCTCTTCCTCTCCCCAGTCCTCCAGTGGGATAGTCTTCATCCCTCTCTCCTCCTCTCCCCAGTCCTCCAGTGGGATAGTCTTCATCCCTCTCTCCTCCTCTCCCCAGTCCTCCAGTGGGGTAGTCTTCATCCCTCTCTCCTCCTCTCCCCAGTCCTCCAGTGGGATAGTCTTCATCCCTCTCTCCTCCTCTCCCCAGTCCTCCAGTGGGATAGTCTTCATCCCTCTCTCCTCCTCTCCCCAGTCCTCCAGTGGGATAGTCTTCATCCCTCTCTCCTCCTCTCCCCAGTCCTCCAGTGGGATAGTCTTCATCCCTCTCTCCTCCTCTCCCCAGTCCTCCAGTGGGATAGTCTTCATCCCTCTCTCCTCCTCTCCCCAGTCCTCCAGTGGGATAATCTTCATCCCTCTCTCCTCCTCTCCCCAGTCCTCCAGTGGGATAGTCTTCATCCCTCTCTCCTCCTCTCCCCAGTCCTCCAGTGGGATAGTCTTCATCCCTCTCTCCTCCTCTCCCCAGTCCTCTAGTCTATGTGATTGACTTCATTCCCCTCTCCTCCATACATCCCTCTCTCCTTTCCTCACTCCAGTTCCGAGTTGGATCATCTTCATCCCTCTCTCTTCCTCTCCCCAGTCCTCCAGTGGGATAGTCTTCATCCCTCTCTCCTCCTCTCCCCAGTCCTCCAGTGGGATAGTCTTCATCCCTCTCTCCTCCTCTGCCCAGTCCTCCAGTGGGATAGTCTTCATCCCTCTCTCCTCCTCTCCCCAGTCCTCCAGTGGGATAGTCTTCATCCCTCTCTCCTCCTCTCCCCAGTCCTCCAGTGGGATAGTCTTCATCCCTCTCTCCTCCTCTCCCCAGTCCTCCAGTGGGATAGTCTTCATCACTCTCTCCTCCTCTGCCCAGTCCTCCAGTGGGATAGTCTTCATCCCTCTCTCCTCCTCTCCCCAGTCCTCCAGTGGGATAGTCTTCATCCCTCTCTCCTCCTCTCCCCAGTCCTCCAGTGGGATAGTCTTCATCCCTCTCTCCTCCTCTCCCCAGTCCTCCAGTGGGATAGTCTTCATCCCTCTCTCCTCCTCTCCCCAGTCCTCCAGTGGGATAGTCTTCATCCCTCTCTCCTCCTCTCCCCAGTCCTCCAGTGGGATAGTCTTCATCCCTCTCTCCTCCTCTCCCCAGTCCTCCAGTGGGGTAGTCTTCATCCCTCTCTCCTCCTCTCCCCAGTCCTCCAGTGGGGTAGTCTTCATCCCTCTCTCCTCCTCTCCCCAGTCCTCCAGTGGGATAGTCTTCATCCCTCTCTCCTCCTCTCCCCAGTCCTCCAGTGGGATAGTCTTCATCCCTCTCTCCTCCTCTCCCCAGTCCTCCAGTGGGATAGTCTTCATCCCTCTCTCCTCCTCTCCCCAGTCCTCCAGTGGGATAGTCTTCATCACTCTCTCCTCCTCTCCCCAGTCCTCCAGTGGGATAGTCTTCATCCCTCTCTCCTCCTCTGCCCAGTCCTCCAGTGGGATAGTCTTCATCCCTCTCTCCTCCTCTCCCCAGTCCTCCAGTGGGATCATCTTCATCCCTCTCTCCTCCTCTCCCCAGTCCTCCAGTGGGGTAGTCTTCATCCCTCTCTCCTCCTCTCCCCAGTCCTCCAGTGGGATAGTCTTCATCCCTCTCTCCTCCTCTCCCCAGTCCTCCAGTGGGATAGTCTTCATCCCTCTCTCCTCCTCTCCCCAGTCTTCCAGTGGGATAGTCTTCATCCCTCTCTCCTCCTCTCCCCAGTCCTCCAGTGGGATAGTCTTCATCCCTCTCTCCTCCTCTCCCCAGTCCTCCAGTGGGATAGTCTTCATCCCTCTCTCCTCCTCTCCCCAGTCCTCCAGTGGGATAGTCTTCATCCCTCTCTCCTCCTCTCCCCAGTCCTCCAGTGGGATAGTCTTCATCCCTCTCTCCTCCTCTACCCAGTCCTCCAGTGGGATAGTCTTCATCCCTCTCTCCTCCTCTCCCCAGTGGGATAGTCTTCATCCCTCTCTCCTCCTCTCCCCAGTCCTCCAGTGGCATAGTCTTCATCCCTCTCTCCTCCTCTCCCCAGTGGGATAGTCTTCATCCCTCTCTCTTTCTCTCCCCAGTCCTCCAGTGGGATAGTCTTCATCCCTCTCTCCTCCTCTCCCCAGTGGGATAGTCTTCATCCCTCTCTCTTTCTCTCCCCAGTCCTCCAGTGGGATAGTCTTCATCCCTCTCTCCTCCTCTCCCCAGTGGGATAGTCTTCATCCCTCTCTCCTCCTCTCCCCAGTCCTCCAGTGGGATAGTCTTCATCCCTCTCTCCTCCTCTCCCCAGTCCTCCAGTGGGATAGTCTTCATCCCTCTCTCCTCCTCTACCCAGTCCTCCAGTGGGATAGTCTTCATCCGTCCCTGCCTGTGTCTCACACAAGTGTCTCTTAACACCTGGAGGCTTCTCTGTACACACATTTTTGGATTTGAATAACCCCACTCTCAAGAATGGCTCCTTGGATTGGACTGGGACCGAGGTTAATTCATATTGGATCACTTCACTACAGTTTGTGTATAAAAGGTGTATTACCCACAAAGACAGCCATAGTCCTGACCATTAGCCCATAAGTCATTTGGCGATACATTAATCGTAGGGTTGTTTGAAGAGTAAGTAATCCTACAAAAAACGTGTTTTTTTTTGGCACGAGTCCGCCGTAAGATCAGAGAGTTAGTCAAATCAGCCTTTTTTTTTTCGATCTCATGTAATGCTGACGAGCCTCAGTTGAGCGCTTACATTCTGACATGGTCCTTTTACCTTTATTTATACAGGTAAGCCAATTAAGAACACATTTGCATTTACATTGAAGACCTGTCAAACGCATCAATAAACAACAATTATACTGTACACACACACACACACACACACACACACACGAAAAGCAAACACAAAACACGAATAGCAAAACACAATCATATAAAAAACACATTCTTCATTAAAAAGGCCCTCGAACATCCTGCCTGAATTGCACTACCAGCACCATATTCACCAACTTTAAGGAGATCATTCCACGTGAGAGGCGCAGAAAAAAACGTAGAGCAGAGTTACCTAACTCAGTGGACATTGAAGGGTTCTCCAGAGTAAGCCATCCCTGAGTCCGGTCTGGTAACATACTTCTGAAGGTTAACAATAAGGTAAGGGCTGTCTGAAGAGAGAGACCAAGGTGCAGCGGAGTTAGTGTTCATCATAAGAATGTAATAGACCAACGTGAACACTTTACAAAAACAAGAAAACTGACAGCCAAAACAGTCCTGTCAGGTGCAAACACTAACAGAAACAATTACCCACTAAACCCAAAGGAAAAACATGCTCCTTATGTGTGACTCCCAATCAGCAACAACGAGCTTCAGCTGTGCCTGATTGGGAGCCACACACGCCCAAAACAAAGAAATACAAAAACATAGAAAAAGGAACATAGAACGCCCACCCAATGTAACACCCTGGCCTAACCAAAATAAAGAACAAAAAACCCCTCTCTATGGCCAGGGCATTACAACGGTATGGCAGACGTTTATGCAAGAAGGCTCTACAGACAAAAAGATCAACGAATCGATCGACGAGACTTCAAGGCGGGCCGTGCAATGATATGTACTGAACAGACCTGTGCAGAAAACACTTATTTTGTAGTTTATTTGAAAATACCAACTTTTAAAATACTCAAGGTCGTTTAAACTAAAAGGCAATATTTAAATGATATTGAATACCTCTTTTAGAAAACCAAATTATATTTGAAGGTATTTGAAGTTATTTGAAAACAAAATTAAAAGAATGTCGATGAATCAAAAACTACAACAGTTAGTTGAATCTAAATATATGATCATTAGCATATGGGTTGAATGGCTCTTAGATATGAATCTTAATATAGCCTTTAGCCAAGAATTAAATACATGAAGGACATAGAATCACCTCAACAGTAGAGTAGACAACTTTTGCAGCTTCAAAATGACTAAGAAATACACTGAGTATACCAGACAATATCAACACTTTTCTAATATTGACTTGCACCCCCCCTCAGAACAGCCTCTATTCGTTGGGGCATGGACTTTACAAAGTGTTGAAAGCGATCCACAGGGTTGCTGCATCGTGATGACTCCAATGCTTCCCCCAGTATGTACCCCTTCAAATGAGTGGTTTCTGCTATTTTCTGCTATATCAGTCACACCCGTTGCCGACAGGTGTATAAAATCGAGCACACAGCCATGCACTCTCCATAGACAAACATTGGCAGTAGAATGGCCTTACTGAAGAGCTCAGTGACTTTCAGGTGGCACCGTCATAGGATGCCACCTTTCCAACAAGTCAGTTTGTCAAATTTCTGCCCCACTAGAGCTGCCCCGGTCAACTCTAAGTGCCGTTATTGTGAAGTGAAAATATCTAGGAGCAACAACGGCTCAGCTGTGAAGTGGTAGGCCACACAAGCTCACAGAACGGGACTGGCGAGTGCTGAAGAGCGTATCGCGTAAAAATCGCCTGTCCTTGGTTGCAACCTTCACTACCAAGTTCCAAACTGCCTCTGGAAGCAACGTCAGCACAATAACTGTTCGTCGGGAGTTTAATGAAATGGGTTACCATGGCCGAGCAGCCACACACAAGCCTAAGATCACCATGTGCAGTGCCGTTCGTTGGCTGGAAATGCTTTCTCTGGAGTGATGAATCACACTTCACCATCTGGCAGTCCGACGGACGAATCTGGGTTTGGCCGATGCAAGTAGAAAGCTACCTGTCCCAATGCATAGTGCCAACTGTAAAGTTCGGTGGAGGGGGAATAATGGTCTGGGGCCGTTTTTCATGGTTCGTGCTAGGCCCCTTAGTTCCAGTGAAGGGAAATCTTAACGCTACAGCATAGAATGACATTTTACACAATTCTGAGCTTCCAACTTTGTGGCAATAGTTTGGGGAAGGCCCGTTCCTGTTTTAGCATGATAATGCCCCCGTGCACAAAGCGAGGTCCATACAGAAATGGTTTGTCGAGATCGTTGTGGAAGAACTTGACTGGCCTGCACAGAGCCCTGACCTCAACCCCATTGAATACATTTGGGATGAATTGGAATGCCGACTGCGAGCCAGGCTTAATCGCCCAACATCAGTGCCCGACCTAACTAATGCTCTTGTGGCTGAATGGATGTAAGTCCCCGCAGCAATGTTCCAACCACTAGTGGAAAGTCTTCCCAGAAAAGTGGAGGCTATTATAGCAGTAAAGGGGGAATCAACTCCATATTAATGCCCATGATTTTAGAATGAGATGTTCGACGAGTAGGTGTCCATATACTACAGGAAAATCATGCTTTTGACGGCACTGGGCCATTAAGAACATCATTTCCAACCAAAGAAGTAGCAAAGATGGTGCTATGACCTTGTCTGAATCCTGACTGGTGTACATATGGAATACATTTCGTAGTTTAAAAGGATCTAAGTTGAGTAGGCAAGAGAGTTTGGAAATGGGGCGATAATTATTTAGGTCACATGGGTCACCAACATTGTGAAGGGGAAGTATATTGGCTGCCTTCCAGACCCTCGGGATGGCACCAGAAATAATTATAAGGTTAAAGCTGCAATATGTGACATAGAAATGTTAGTTATAGATTTGTCAGTCTCATTGAAAGCAAGTCTAAGAAGCGGTAGATATGGTCTACGTGCTCTATTTCTATGGTCCCAGTTCTTAAGTTTCGTTTTTGCGTCTTTTACTTTAGGTTTTCTACACCAGCTTCAAAAAGCTGAAAATACTATATTATGGGTTATGGAAAATATATTTCACAGCGGTTTAGATGGTACAATGATTCTCTACACTATACTTGCTTGTTTTGTCACATAAACTGAAATTGGGCAAACTATTAGAATTTTAGCAACCAGAAAATGGCGGAGCGATTTCTGGATAGTGCACCCTTAAAAATGTGTTAAAGATTCTGTAATCAGATGAGCAGAAAGCTGCAGCAAGAAAGGATCAAGCAAATTAGCCCCAGTGGATTTTTTTTTTTAGCATCAATGTTGCGCAAGGCCTCTAGCACATCACAGGTAGAAAGTTGTTGAAATGGAAACAGATTCACTAGAAGTTGACGGAACTTCCATAGAGCCAACTGGAGGCTGTGAGAAGGGCAGGCAGTCGACTATCTCACCAGGGTCAATTAAACCACTATTAAAGCATTATTTATCTCATTTTTCTCAGTAATGATGCCAGTCTGACACGACTTGCTAATGCAGGAAAGGAATTTTCTCTCTGCGTTAACTGTTTTCCAAACTGTAGACGGCTCACCAGCAGAGTCTGAGATAGATTTAGCTTTCTTGATTGAGGAAGTGCATCTATTTCTTAATTGCCTGAAAAGCTGCCAATCAGCTACAGAGTCGGGTGGTAAATCACAGATAAATGTGTATTTTGGTTTACGGACACGTGTATAACCAAAAGCACCAATTTTGGGGGGGGTAGGGATATTTAGAGAACGTAAAGCCACGAGTTGATTTCACATACATAGCCACCTCTCCCAATTGTTTTCAGTCTGTTACACATGAAGATGTTTGTTATCAGCAATGTCAATGTCCTTATCCAGGATCGAGCCATTTAGCCAAGTCTCTGCGAGGACCATAATATCCGAGCTCGTGTCATGCACCCACATATATTAGAAGGTCCATCTTTGACATCAAACTTCATACTGTGCGTTGACACCTCAAGCCCTCTACACAATTTCCATATTTGTGGTATTTGGAAAAAGAAGGCACTGGACAAACTTACCACAGTGGGCTTCCGAATTGGGCTAACAGTAACAGAGCTAACATATTATCACTAACAATACCCTTGTGAATATGGATGTCTGTAGCAGTACGATGATAACTCTCTGAAAGAGTGGGAATGAGGAGAATTACCTGAGCAGGAGGTTGGGCTGTTTTCTTAGGCTTTTAGATTGTGATGTGGTTCATCTTTGCTGCTCTCCTTTAATTATGGCCCTCCCCTGGGACGCAGCAGGGTAGTTAAACAGAGAAATCAGCATTAAAGCAATTATTGGATCAGAATGAATACAATCCTGTCATCTGTAATCATTAGCGGCGGCTATGCCTGGGAGAAAAAAGACTGTATCGTTCTCTCTCTCTCTCTCTCTCTCTCTCTCTCTCTCTCTCTCTCTCTCTCTCTCTCTCTCTCTCTCTCTCTCTCTCTCTCTCTCTCTCTCTCTCTCTCTCTCTCTCTCTCTCTCTCTCTCTCTCTCTGACACTCCGTCTGTCTGGCAGGAGCCAGGGAGCTCAGTAACTTTATTACTAATTGAGGTAGAGAAAATGTAGCAAAAGAGAACCTGTTGACCGTTAACGTCGACTCAGCTGGTCCATATCAGTCATCACTAGTCAATGACACCATATTATTTTCCCCTCTTCAGTTACAGAGCACCAGGGGTAACAAGGACAAGTTCCGTATATAATTATGTAGGCCCACCCTGTTGGTTCTGTAGACCCATACCGTTTGTCCTCTCCCTATTGCTGCTTATAGACCCATTCTCTCCTCTCTTCTTCCTACAGCTGCAGAGAGGTGGACTAGGACCAGTTCTCTTTGTAGCTGTAGTTCTCTTGCTACTGTTTGTTCTGGGGTTCTATTTGGTTCTGTTGTAGAACCATACTTTGTTCTCTTCTCTCCCAATAGCTGCAGACCGAGCTGGACCAGGAGTATCAGGACAAGTTCAGACGGTTGCCCCTAGAGATCCAGGAGTTCGTCCAGGACAGCAGCAAGGCCAAGCTTAGCGACGACAGTACCCATGGCAACCTGTCTGTCTCCTCGACGACCGAGAGGCTCAACCACAAAGCGTCACAGTCAGAGGATGATACAGAAGACTCGTCGGAAAGAGTGTTTGACACACCCCTTTAAGACAAATCTGAAATGACACCCTTTAACCTATACAGTGCAGTACTTTTGGCCGGAGCCTCATATAAGACTGTCCAAAAGTAGTGCACTATATAGGGAATAGGCTTTAGAGACGAAACATCATTAGAGACTAAACCCTCCCCTTCCTCTGAATTGGACAGTTCTGGTTGGTCGTTCTGGCTTGAGGTGAAAATTGCCGTTCTAGGGACAGATTCCCCTGCGCTCACTCCTAACCTGAACCAGTAGGGGGGATAAACAATATCTGACTCTGGACCAGTAATAAGGAGTAGCTACTCTTTAGTTCTATTCAGATATGTAAATACTTGTTTTGTATTTGTGTGTTTTGTTGTTGTTTTTTGCTCCGGAGCGGTGCAGCCACAGGATACGTGTATGTGTGACTCGGCACTAACTATGCGCAGGAACTAAGTTACATACTTGAACCATTGCACAGACAGAATCATTTCTTTTTTTAAATGTTTTTAATGTGTTCCTACTTTTTAAACAAGACAACGTGTTAGGTGTTAGATTGAGTTCTCACGATGCTGACTATAGTGTAGGTCAGTCAGTGGTGCCAATGTTTTGATTTGACTGTGCACTTAGAGAATAATTATGAGTATCACCAATATGACATTGGTTAAGACCAAGGCAATGTTGAATTTGTAACCTACAATGGCACTGCAATGTAAAGTGATTGCATTGCAAGTCCCAAATAAATTCCAGGCGTAGCAAGTCGGTTTCAACTTCCTGTCCAACCACTGTGGACGCAGCCTTTATTTTCTTTATTGAAATAACGAATCCCTCCTAATTTATATTTTGCACTGAAGGCTTTCTACAGAACTAACTCTTCTATTCTATTGTAGCCACCAAGCACTGGAGGCTTGCTGGTTTTACTTAGTCCTCACAAAAGTCAGTCTACTCCGTGCTGCTGCTACCTTGTTTTAATACCATTTTTGTCCTATTTTGCTTTGTAAGATGTAATATTGGCCTGGTCGAGACGTACTTATTTTATAGTTTTCTTTTTTTCATTTTTGTAATGTTTTTGACACGTTAGCGTTTAGATTGTTTTTGGTTAATCCTGCCGTGGGGGGGGGGGGGGGCTGAGGGATGGAGGGAGGGTGATGAGCGATGGAAGGAGGGTGATGAGGGATGGAGGGAGGGTGATGAGCGATGGAGGGAGGGTGATGAGGGATGGAAGGAGGGTGATGAGGGAGAGTAAATCATGTATCTGCATGCTGTTGAACTATTGTAAATGTTACTGTAGCAGAAAAGACGTAACGTAAATGTAAAATGTACATTTCTCTGTCCTCTTGTACAGTTGATCACTAACTTGACCTTAATGATTTGAAATCAAACAAACTGCAAAAATGTAACGATTGATGAGATGACATTGTTTGTACAGTACTAGTGAGGAACTACTTGTGTTGGTATGAGATAAAATGAAAAAAAGACTATATCACTGCCCCTTACCAAAGACTGAAATTGTTAACACTCTGACACACACACACACACACACACACACACACACACACTTGATCCATTAACATAAGACACTAAAATGATGTCCCAGGCCTTTTCAACATTTATACCCTAAATGTAGTTTTATGATCAATACATGTCCCAAATGTTTATTCAATGGTTTTCCTTTGGCAATATAAATGTAAGTACTTACTGCCCAAGACAGTCACCACAGATAATGTTTGCAACATGGTAGATTTGAAGTATTTCTAAAGCCAAACTTTGGTCATTTCATGTCCATGTAAAATATTGAGAGCACCGCCCCTAACAGGAGCTTGTACACTATTGGTCCATTCATCCTTTGATATGTGACATCATACTAAACTAAACTGTCAATCAAAGACCCGGACAATGTTTAGTTCTTTCCAACCTGTATAGGGCCATACATACAGCACATTGATGTGTCATGTCTGCTATCGGAATACTTATTTCAATTGATTCACTTGAATCAGTTTAAAGTGAAGGATCACATTGTAAAGTGTAAACAAGTATAACTTGGTTTCTATAAAATACGGTTCGTATTGATGTGAGAGTCCTGTGCCTTTTGAATAGGTTTGCCTTGTTTTGATGTGGAATGTGTGAAATGCATCTTTGTGTAAATTGCCATTGTATTATCTGTTATTGGATAGACTGTGTGCACTTTTAGTACGGTACCACTACTGAGTAAAGAACACTTGCTATGATGAAGAGTATTTTGAGAAGTGGCTCCTTAAAAAGATAATAATGCTAGACATGTATTTTATTTTGTCTTGAACCACTTGTTTCTGTTCATCAACTTAAGTGTATGCATTTTTTGTTGTTGTAAATGTGTGTATGACGTAAAGGAAAAACATTGAGACGATGATAATGACGATGATAATGACGATGATAATGATGATGATGGTGATCATAGTATAGAAATGTAAAGGGATTCTGCTTGTAATTAATAAATGTGGCTATTGTACATTGCTGAAGTGAACACTTGTCTTTGTTGATTTGTAGTTCCCAGTAATACTATGATAGATGTTTTTCCTCCTATGCAGGTAAAGCAGGTTCACTGTGCTGCTTACAGCTTCGCTTCCTCCACTGTCCCTGTCCCCTTACTAGGCTCACCTTATTGTTATGTAATTTCCAAGAACATCCACTAAGTCAGGGTCACAGCTATTATACACTGAGTGTACAAAACGTTTGTGTCAAGTTGACTGGATGTCCTGTGGGTGGTTCTTGACACACACGGGAAACTGTTGAGCATGAAAAACCCAGCAGCTTTGCAGTTCTTGACACAAACCGGTGCGCCTGGCACCTACTACCATACCCCGTTCAAAGGCACTTAAATATTTTGTCTTTCCCATTCACCCTCTCAATGGCACACACACATAATCCACGTCTGTATTGTCTAACGGCTTAAAAGTCCTTCTTTAACCTGTCTCCTCCCCTTCATCTACACTGATTGAAGTGGATTTAACAAGTGACATCAATAAGGGATCATAGCTTTCACCTCATCAGTATAAGTCATGGAAAGAGCAGGTGTTCCTAATGTTTTGTACACTCAGCGTATTATGTACTATTACATGACGTATGTGGCTACATACTGAAGAGGTAGTGTGTGTGTGTGTGTGTGTGTGTGTGTGTGTGTGTGTGTGTGTGTGTGTGTGTGTGTGTGTGTGTGTGTGTGTGTGTGTGTGTGTGTGTGTGTGTGTGTGTGTATCTGTCTGTGCTTATGAGCGTGTGTGTGTGTGTGTACTGAAATGGCAGACAATGGACTTCCAAGAATGTCACTACTGTGGTCTGTAAGAGGTTAAGGATAGTAAAGTCTATCAACAGTGCAAAGCAGCAACAACTACACTTGCAATCACTGGCAGCTACACTTGCAATCACATTAAAAGCATTGTATTTGGTTCAAAACATTCTCTAAGACCTAAACCTCAGCTGGAGTTGTACATAAAGGGTGTGACCATTGAGCAAGTTGAGGAAGCTAAACTCCTAGGTATAACATCGGATGATCAATTATCATGGTCAAGTCATATTGACAAAATTGTTGTGTAGATGGAGAGGGGTATGTCTGTTATAAACAGATGTTCTGCGTTTTTGACACGAAAATCTACTGTTCTTGTCCCAACTTGATTACTGTCCAGTAATATGGTATTGTAAAGAAAGACCTAGCAAAGCTGTAGCTGGTTTAAAACAGAGCAGCATATAACTGCATATACATAAACAACATCAGCAACATGCATGCCAGTCTTTCCTGGTTGAGGATTGAAGAGAGATTAACTGCTTAACTGAAAATTCCAAATTATCTGCATAATCAACTAACATTCAGCTCAGACACCCATACATACCCCACAAGACATACCACCAGGGGTCTCTTCACAGTCCCCAAGTCTAATACGAATTCACGGGAACGCACAGTATTATACAGTGGTGTAAAGTACTTAAGTAAACTGGAACATGCTGTCGTACACGTCGATCCAGAGCATCCCAAACATGCTCAATCTGGTGAGTATGCAGGCCATGGAAGAACTGGGACATTTTCAGCTTCCAGGAATTGTCTACATTTCCTTGAGACGTGGGGCCGTGCATTATCATGCTGAAACATGAGGTGATGGTGGCGGATGAATGGCAGAACAATGGGCCTCAGGATCTCGTCACGGTATCTCTGTGCATTAAAATTGCCAATGATAAAATGCAATTGTGTTTGTTGTCCGTAGCTTATGCCTGCACCTACCATAACCCATGATGGGGCACTCTGTTCACAACGTTGACGTTAGCAAACTGCTCGCCCACACGACGCCATACACACTGTCTGCCATCTATCTGGTACAGTTAAAACCGGGATCCATCCGTGAAGAGCACACTTCTCCAGCATGCCAGTGGCCATCGAAGGTGAGCATTTGCCCACTGAAGTTGGTTATGACGCTGAACTGCAGTCAGGTCAAGACCCTGGTGAGGACGATGAGCACGCAGATGAGCTTCCCTGAGACAATTTCTTTAAATTTGTGCAGAAATTCTTCGGTTGTGCAATCCCACAGTTTCATCAGCTCTCCGGGTGTCTGGTCTCAGACGGTCCCGGTGGTGAAGAAGCTTGAGGTCCTGGGCTGGCGTGGCTACACGTGGTCTGCGGTTGTGAGGCCGGTTGGACATACTGTACCGGTTGGGAATACAAATTCTCTAAAACAATGTTGGAGGTTGTGTGACAAAACTGCACATTTTAGAGTGGCCTTTTATTGTCCCCAGCACAAGGTGCACTTGTGTAAAGATCATGCTGTTTAATCAGCTTTTTGATATGCCATTCCTGTCAGGTGGATGGATTATCTTGGAAAAGGAGAAATGCTCACTAACAGGGATGTAAACACATTTGTGCAGAACATTTTACAGAAATAAAGTTTTTGTGCATATGAAACATTTATTGGACCTTATATTTCAGCTCACGAAACATGGGACCAAAACTGTACATGTTGCGTTTAATACATTTGTTCAGTGTCGATACATGTAGCTTCTCTTCTGTCATATGTTGCCCTAGAAGAATAATGTTATAAATCGATAAAATGAAATGAATGCTTCAATCTAGTTCTCTCTGTCATCTCTGCTTCTTTTCGAGGAGTTAAAAGTTTTAGGGACTGTGGAGAAAATAGAAGAAGAAAAAAACTGGAAAAGATTTTCTGTGCAAAATGTCCAAATGACATCAGTTTGACCAGTTGAAAGGAAATAGAAGGCTGTGAAAATGATATTTTCTGTGGTTGAAATACAATCAGCTTTTATGATGCTGATAAACACAGCACCTCTACAGATGGTCCCTAACTGCGCATTCAACATTCTCAGATGCTGAAAGAAAGAAATCATATTTCTCCACTCCTGTTCCCGATGCAATATTTAGATTTGGTGTAAGATTTTACTGCAAGAAATGCTTAATTCTGCAGGAGTTAATATTAAGTCTATGTGAGAGGTTTTAGGCCTACAGTTAGTGTCCAAACTTCACTTTTCATTTAACCCATCTGAACAGTAGGCTACAGTTCCCTTGACAGGCCATAGGCCTATTTGAAATCCCCATCTTGTGACTGTTGAATTTGTACAGCGCCTCATAATCATCGCACATGACATAGCCGGCACTGCTATCATCCTCTTTTACCGCTTCACCAAATCTTTCCCAAACATTACTGTTCTGGCCCACCCTTCTCTCTATTTTCAACTCTTCATTTCGCATCTTTTCTCTTATTGAATTAAACGTCGACATTGACCTTATTATTTCTGCCCGTTCCCAAAAGCATTTGGCGATTGGCGTGTAGGCTAACAGTTTAGGCCCTAAAGCTTAGGCTTATGCACTAATGCCAGATAGACCAAAAAATTATGAAAGAAAAACCACAATCTAGGCTATAGACATAAATTGCACAAGAATGACACATTTGTGGATTTTTTGGTGTACTGTTTTCTCTTTATTCAACCCGCCGGCCACCCACCCACCCATCCTTCATCCACAAAATACTTAATGACCCTAAACCCGCCCGTGGTGACTGAGGGTTATAAATCAACCCACGCGTCACTAACACAGACACACTCTAACACAAACATTCTTTTTGCTGTTGTATTGTTTGTATTATTTTTGTTGTATATTGTTGTATTTAAAATGTCTGCGACTTTCCTTGTCTTTCAGTGTTTTGTTACTTGTCATGTTTTGTATTTTTTTGTGGACCCTAGGGAGAGTAGCTGCTGCTTCTGGAAAAGCTAATGGGGATACAAATAAACAAATAAACATCTGTGTTAGTGTAGCATACTGCACTGTAATTACCAGTGGAGGCTGGTGGGAGGAGCTATAGGAGGACGGGCTCATTGTAATGACTGGAAGGGAATCAATGGAACGGTATCAAACACATCAAACATATGGAAACCACATGTTTGACACCGTTCCAATAATTCCATTCCTGCCATTACAATGAGCCTGTCCTCCTATAGCTCCTCCCACCAGCCTCCACTGGTAATTAATTAGAGGAGTATTTTTCTCCGCTCATACAGGAGTTATAAATTAGTTCCCTAATTCTGCGAGATAAAAAGGGAATTATAGTTCTATTTTTGATCACTTTTTATTTATCGGTTTATCAGGGGCTGCACCCTCAGCACCCATACTTCACACGGCTATGACTACATCCATGTATTGTGATTCAAATTCAGAGGTAGACCATGCAGGTCATCTTCCACAGGTGTACACTCACACACACACACACACACACACACACACACACACACACACACACACACACACACACACACACACACGCACACACACACACACCGAGAAACCTCGGACACATTCCAGGGACCACGGAGACAGCTAATTAACCCCGTGCTGCGCTGGGCTAAGCTGGGCTAGAGGCGGAAGGGGTGGGTCATGGTTTTTAATATGATTCCAGAGGTTATGTAAACACTGATGCCTTTCCGCTCCCTCCAGTCCAAACACGCACACACACACACACACGCATATGCACACATAGAGTCCAAACTCCCAGGAATACCGACTGCCGTCTGTCCATCTGCTGCGGGGACAAGAGGTGTCGGATAAATGGGTTTTTAATGAAACACACCAGGACAGTCGAAAGGGGAGAATTGGCGGGAGAGGAAGAATGACTGTGTGTCTGTGTATGTGTGTGCGTGCGTGCGTGCATGATTGTATAGGGTTATGATAGACCGCTGTGTATAACGACAAGCAGCACTTCCTGCTATGGCCAGTGGGATCTGCGGAACCACTCGTGTGCATCTGTGTTATCAGAACATCGCACTGAAGGACCATTATCACTGGAATCAGTCACGTGACTGGGCAGTCGTTTCCTGCCACTTAGACAATTTGTCAGCCATTTGAAGACCACCGTTATCTTTGCGTTATACCACTCCAAGACATTCCATAGAGTTTTGATTTCATCGAAGTGTACAGAAGTAAGCCTGTTAGGGCCACACTATTGCCTTTGTCTAGTGAATCAGTCCTACTGGCAAAGGGCAGCTCAGTCATCCTAAGTGTGTGGCATCCAGCTCACCCCTGGTAAGGTTAAGGTAATGGGACACAATTCAAATGACTACTTTTAGAGATTCTTATTACGTTGGTAACCAGTTTATAATAGCAATAAGGCACCTTGGGGGTTTGTGGTATATGGCCAATATACCACAGCTAAGGGCTGTGTCCAGGCACTTCACGTTGCGTTGTGCATAAGAACAGACTTAGCAGTGGTATATTGGTCATATACCACACCCTCTTTGGCCTGACTGATTACATATTCAACGGGTATGACACAAAAATACTTTTGTACTGTTCTAATTATGTTGGTAACCAGTTTATAATAAAATAAGGCACCTTTTGGGTTTGTGGTATATGGCCAAGTGCATTCGGAAAGCATTCAGACCCCTTGATTTTTCCACATTTTGTTACGTTATTCTAAAATGTATTAAATTAATCTATCAATCTACACAATATACCCATAAAGAAAAAGCAAAAAACAAGTTTTTAGAAATTTTTGCTAATTTACTACAAATAAAAAACAGAAATACCATATTTACATAAGTATTCAGACCCTTTGCTATGAGACTCGAAATTGAGCTCAGGTGCATCCTGTTTCCATTGATCATCCTTGAGATGTTTCCACAACTTGATTGGTTTCCACCTGTGGTAAATTCAATAGATTGGACATGATTTGGAAAGGCACACACCTGTCTATATAAGGTCCCATAGTTGACAGTGAATGTCAGAGCAAAAACCAAGCCATGAGCCACTCCTCAGTAAAAGGTACATGACAGCCTACTTGGAGTTTGCCAAAAGGTACCTAAAGGACTCTCAGACCATGAGAAATAAGATTCTCTGGTCTGATGAAAACAAGATTGAACTCTTTGGCCTGAATGCCAAGCGTCACCCCTACGGTGAAGCATGGTGGTGGCAGCATCATGCTGTGGTGATGTTTTTCAGCGGCAGGGACTGGGAGACTAGTCAGATCGAGGGAAAGACGAATGGAGAAAAGTACAGAGAGATCCTTGATGAAAACCTGTTCCAGATCGCTCAGGATCTCAGACTGGGGCGAAGGTTCACCTTCCAACAGGACAACGACCCTAAGCACACAGCCAAGAAAATGCAGGAGCGGCTTCGGGACAAGTCTCTGAATGTCCTTGAGTGGCCCAGCCAGAGCCCGGACTTGAACCCAATCGAACATCTCCAGAGAGACCTAAAAATAGCTGTGCAGCGACGCTCCCCATCCAACCTGACAGAGCTTGAGAGGATCTACAGAGAAGAATGTGAGAAACTCCCCAAATACAGGTGTGCCAAGTTTGTAGTGTCATACCTAAGAAGACTTGAGGCTCTAATGGCTGCCAAAGGTGTTTCAACAAAGTACTGAGTAAAGGGTCTCAATATTTATCTAAATGTGTTTTTTTTCAGTTTAGTATTTTTAATAAATTTGCAAACATTTCTAAAAACCTGTCTTTGCTTTGTTATTATGGGAAGGGCCTCCGATTCCTGCTGCTTAACTCCGTCCGTCACCGCGAGAGACCTGAGCGCGAGAGAAGAGAGTGGGGTTTTTCGACCGTGTGTCGGATGGTAGCGCCCTATGTATTTCTATGGAACAGTACCACTATGTGTGAGTTTCGAGCGGTGTGAGTAATACCTGTTACCATTCCGCCCCTTCGCAACTTACCATGTGCGAGTATGTATGTAGTGTAACTCCCTTTCGGCCTTCATTCTTGTCCGCTCTGTTCACCATGGGGGTAGTTAGCATTCGTTTTCCACCTGGGAGGGCCCCTGACGGACGGTTCCTCCCGCCCCATGTGGAATTGCCTCTATCGGGGGAGCCCCTGTCGGAGACGGCTATCCCCGTTTCAATGACAAGCTCCAGCCGCGCTCCGTCCGTGCGAGACCCAGCCGACCCGTCTGACCCAGTGGCCCTACATTGGTGTTCCGGTGCGGGGAGTGAAGTACCCAGGCAGCGATGCCTGTGGTGATGTTCACCCATGCTGTACCGGCGCCAAAGACACGTGTATTTCTCAAACCGTGTCTTTAATAAGTTGATGGCGCTCAGGTCTCTCGCGGTGACGGACGGAGTCAAGCAGCAGGAATCGGATGCCCTTCCCAGCTGGAGGACCCTAGACGAATAGCGCTAGTCCTTGGCGATCTCGCTTCCAGGTAAGTAGTGTGCAGCACAAGACGGCTCGTAGGCGACTGACGGCCAGTCGGTAAGCCGGAAACGGGTCCACCCCGCCACGCGGACCAACCGAATGTCAAATGGCTGACATTCAAAAGGGACGAGCCCCGCTTGACCCGTGCTCCTCAAGTCAAAGTGAAGAAATTCAATGAAGCGCGGGTAAAGGGCGAGAGTCATTATGGGGTATTGTGTGTAGGTTGTTGAGGGGGGAAAAAAACGATTGAATCCATTTTAAAATAAGGCTGTAAGGTAACGAAATGTGGGAAAAGTCAAGGGTTCTGAATACTTTCCGAATGCACTGTACCACAGCTAAGGGCTGTATCCAGGCACTTTGCTTTGCGGAGCTTTACTTTTGTCCAATTTTTGCTAACTGATTATTTTTATTCAGGGAACATTTATGAAGAGATGCACCTGCTATTCTCCTCCTGTCTTGCCTATTTATATAATTTGAATGACAAAGACACAATATGTGTCCATTTATCTCACTGCTATCTATGGTCTCAGGAAGAAGACTATTTAGAGGGGGCTCTTCTTACTCAAACATGAACATTTAGGGATCTCTCATATAAACCATTGCATTTGTATTTGTGGATGTTTATAGCCTACTGTTAGTGGGTTGAGCACTCACAACATAATATTCCCTTACTCCATAGCCTAGGCAGCTATGCTATATTTTAAGAAACGCGCTCATGTGTGTTGATCGGCAGACCTAGACCATTGCTGTTTGCATTGTAGGGAGGGGAAGTCGATACCTCACTGTCCATGACAACTTGCCATTCATCTGCGGCTCACACACACACATGCACGCACGTACACTAGACGCATACACGCCAACACGCACGCACACATCCAGAGTGGAGTTCCTCGAACCGCATCCGGCTAATCTCCACTGGAGGGCGAGTGGTACAAGAGGAGCGGGTTTATTGGAAGGGAGGGATAAAGAGAGACAAGGGAAGAGGGAGAGAGAGAGAGTGTGTGTGTGTGAGAGGGACAGAGAGAGGGCGGGAGATACAGCAGCTGGAAGCAAGAGAGAAAATCCCAGCCCAGCCTCTGCAAGCATCATTTTTCACATCGGATTTAATCCGTTCTCGTCGACCACCAATTCACGTAAGGGTATATACATGTTTCTGTCTTTTTGCCTCAAATTGCCTGCAAAGTGGGACATTAGAGATGTGTTGCTGAGCACCACAGCTGTATGGTTCATTTCTGTGGGTGTCTCTAGGTTCGGAGAGAGAGAACATGATCTTGTTCATATTGGTGGTTGAAAAGCCGTGAGACTCTTCAACTCCCATCTCTAGCAGAGAGTCTGCAAGCGAATTTTCTCACCACCCGATAGGAACGCCGCTGCAACATTGCAGAAACAGGGGCAAATCATGTGCGTTCTTTTTTGGGGTTTGATGCAAAAAAATCTAATAATTATAGCTCGTGTACATGCGCGTACAACACGTGCATGGCTGTCACATTCATACATCGCGTTCGTTTTTTTTCCTTCGTTTTTTCTGAAACGGAACGGTGGTCGGATATGGCGTGCAAACGTTAGCCGTCTAGCCATGCAGCTGTTTTTCACCGTCCAAAACTTGACAAATCGACGTTTCCTTCGCCAAGCTAGCGGCCAGCTAGCTGCTAACGTTAGCTGACGGGACAGACAGTACCAGGGATATCAAGCTTGCTTGCCCATAAAAGTATACAGGCGCGCTGCTGGCGTGAGACAGATGCACTTGCTATAGCTACTGTTAGATGTTACGTAGCTAAGCCCTTCTACATGATTTGGGTTTCGAAAAAAAACATGGCAGCTGCTAGCTATGAACAAACATACGATTTATTGAACAATAGCTTGCTCAATTTTTTATTTTTTTTTACATGTAGGGTGGAAATGGCTAGATCACAACTCGGGCTAACGATGTCTGCTTATGTTAGACGGCTAACGCTAGCTTGCTAACGTCAGCGATTGTTGTGATGTTTTTTTTAAGGGCTGTGTGAGCGGTGTAAAATGGTTTTGCCGTGCGTCGTTCCGCGTCGTCCGTCGCATGCAAGAGGGGAAGAAAATGTAGAAATAACGGCCAGCCAATTACTTCTCTTGAGCTATCGTGGCTGATATCTGTAAGAACTAGCAGACAGCGAAATGCATCAGTCCGTTTTCCCATATGTTGCACATTTGCTTTTTTTTTTATATGATTGAGAAAGACTACTTGCATTTGACAAATGAACAGTTACTCTGTATGTTGACGCTAGGGAGGAAAAAGGTGTATACAAGGATACCTTTTTTTTTGGCCTCAAGGGAATTACGGACACACACCTGTGCGCGGAACCGCCACCTGTTCGCGTGCACGCGCGGGGCCATTGTCCTGTATGTGCGTGTGGTCATTGACAGGGAACAACAAGTGTTTGAGACACTTTTTACCCAAAAAATTATACAATCTCTGCGTTTGAGGTTGGCGTTTAGCTGATGTGGGCGAATAGAGACACTTTGGCCACTTCCACCGAGACATTAACCCTAGAATGGTCGAATTGACCTTGCATAGAGAATATGTTGCTGTTGGTCACTAGAATGAATGAAGTAATAAACTGTCAGATGAAGAAAGTTAGAAAGCGCATTCCGTATGTTTATGTGTCACATGCTTGTCGTTAGACAGATAGGATCTGAGGGGTTTATAATCGCTAAAGAAAACATTCATTTACCACAATAATAATGTACTGTAAAACGACGGTAACAATAATAGCTACTTAATGCAATGTCTTTAGGTCTCTAACTGATCTCTGTTGAAGAGTTTATGTCTGTCTGTGTGACTGCGTGTGTTGAGTTCAGTAGCTCCTGCCACTGTATGTCTGCTGTGTGAGAACCCTACGCAGGTCAGTGTTGACAGTGCCATAAGCACTTTTATGGTGATTACAGAGACAAACATTGCCCTACCTTTCCTCCCTCCCTCCCTCGCACAAAATCAATTACCTTACCTGCATGGCATAGAAGCTACAATGTAGCCAAACACTGATTCTGATGAGGAGAGATGGGTTAAGAAGCTTAGTGTGTGGGTGTTTTATTCGGACCAGAAGGTATGGTAATTGTTTGAGGGGGAAGCTTATGCTAAATACAGATTGAGGATGTTTGTTCGTTCATTGGCCGATACTCCGATGGTGATTGTGTAAAACATGGCTGCTGCATATTTAACAGGTTGTGGGCCCTGTTACCGAAAAGGTGATATAAGGCGTTTATTACACGATGCAGTGATTCCGTAATGAATGTTGACTGTGCTGTGTTAATGGAATGACTGATGCTGCATTGTGAATCAGGTTGCTGTGTGTGTGTGTTTCTCGACCAACACGAGTCCCAGGGAATGGACACCAGTTTAGGCAGCTAAAATCGCTAGTTTTAATCGTTAATCTTCAAGGCGGAAATGGTAGTTGCCTGACAGTCGCCGGCTGACAGTAGCTTGCTGCTGGTCCCTGGCTCCGAAAAGATTGAGAAACACCGGACGAAGGAAAGTGATGTGGGGGGAAAAAAAGGCCCAAAATAGCTTTATTCTAGAGTTAAAGACACAAGTGTCAAGTTCAGGTGTGCTGTAAAACTGGAAATGAAGATTGGCATGGATTTAAAAGCAGTACTATTACTGATCAGAGTCCCACAAATGACATGTAGCCAAACAGGCAAAATTAACAGATAGGATTCCTATGAATCACAACGTTTACCCTGCCGCCTGCAAAAATAGAAGGATACGGCTCCTTCTGTGTGGCTCTTAGTGGTAGAGGACACACACACAAACACTGCGTTTAGAGGACAGATGATGGAGAGGCATGTCTATGGAGAACCTAATTCTCCTGTCCTCCTATGTCCATTTTCCGGGTTGTAGACTGTTGAATTTTTTTTGCTGTATCACAAGCTTAAAGACTACATTCAGGTGCAGCAAACTGGGTGAACATTTGCGGTCATTTCATTTCTATTTATTAATCCAGCAGCAGCTCCGGGGGCTTTGTATGCATTTGTGGATATGGTTGTTAATGCTATGTCTGTTGTTAGTTTTAAATGTAATTTATAAATAGCTAAGATAGTCGGCATCCAGTATCCTCAGTCCAGTTATTTTTGTATGAGCTAGGTCTACTATGGGTGACAAAAATGCAGCCATGTCCAAGTTAAAATAGTCAAAAGATGAATTGCATACTTCTTCCCTTCAGTATTGACTATCAGTAAATAAAAGTACAGTTGAAGTCGGAAGTTTATATACACTTAGGTTGGAGTCATTAAAACTTGTTTTTCAACCACTCCACAAATTTCTTGTTAACAAACTATAGTTTTGGCAAGTCGGTTAGGACATCTACTTTGTGCATGACACAAGTAATTTTTCCAACAATTGTTTACAGACAGATTATTTCACTTAATTCACTGTATCGCAATTCCAGTGGGTCGGAAGTTCACATACACTAAGTTGACTGTGCCTTTAAACAGCTTGGAAAATTCCATAAAATTATGTCATGGCTTTAGAAGCTTATGATAGGCTAATTGACATAATTTGAGTCAATTGGAGGTGTACCTGTGGATGTATTTCAAGGCCTACCTTCAGACTCAGTGCCTCTTTGCTTGACATCATGGGAAAATGAAAAGAAATCAGCCAAGACCTCAGAAAAAAAATTGTCGAACTCCACAAATTTAGTTCATCCTTGGGAGCAATTTCCAAACGCCTGAAGGTACCACGTTCATCTGTACAAACAATAGTACGCAAGTATAAACACCATGGGACCACGTAGCGTCATACCGCTCAGGAAGGAGACACGTTCTGTACTTTGGTTTTGAAAAGTGCAAATCAATCCCAGAACAACAGCAAAGGACCTTGTGAAGAAACAGGTACAAAGGTATCTATATCCACAGTAAAACGAGTCCTATATCGACATAACCTGAAAGGCCGCTCAGCAAGGAAAAAGTCACTGCTCCAAAACTGCCATTAAAAAAGCCAGACTACGGTTTGCAACTGCACATGGGGAAAAAGATCGTACTTTTTGGAGAAATGTCCTCTGGTCTGATGAAATAAAAATAGAACTGTTTGGCCATAACGACCATCGTTATGTTTGGAGGAAAAAGGGGGAGGCTTGCAAGCCGAAGACCACCATCCCAACCGTGAAGCACAGGGGTGGCAGCATCATGTTGTGGGTGTGCTTTGCTGCAGGAGGGACTGGTGGACTTCTCAAAATAGATGGCATCATGAGGGAGGAAAATTATGTGGATATATTGAAGCAACATCAAGACATCAGTCAGGAAGTTGAAGCTTGGTCGCAAATGGGTCTTCCAACTGGGCAATGACCCCAAGCATACTTCCAAAGTTGTGGCAAAATGGCTTAAGGACAACAAAGTCAAGGTATTGGAGTGGCCATCACAAAGCCCTGATTTCAATCCTATAGAACATTTGTGGGCAGAACTGAAAAAGCTTGTGCGAGCAAGGAGGCCTACAAACCTGACTCAGTTACTCCAGCTCTGTCAGGAGGAATGGGCCAAAATTCACCCAACTTATTGTGGGAAGCTTGTGGAAGGTTACCTGAAATGTTTGACCCAAGTTAAACAATTTAAAGACAATGCTACCAATACTAATTGAGTGTATGTAAACTTCTGACCCACTGGGAATGTGATGAAAGAAATAAAAGCTGAAATAAATCTCTACTATTATTCTGAAATTTCACATTCTTAAAATAAAGTGGTGATCATAACTGACCTAAGACGGGGAATTTTTACTAGGATTAATTGTCAGGAATTGTGAAAAATATATTTGGCTAAGGTGTATGAAAAACTTCCGACTTCAACTGTGTTTTATGTGTGAGGATGTTGAGTGTTGCTATAATGTGGATGTTGGCTGGTATTCAGGCCTGCTGCATGCTGCTGTCTCCTAGCTCTATTGGTCTGCCAGTGGAGATTTATATCAGAAAACACACGCACACTCACACAGGCCAAGGTTTGTTGTGTTTGGAGATGTTGGTAGTGGTATCATGGTCATGCCCGCTTCATACTGTAAGTGATACTTGTGTTTGTTTGTGTTTGGGTCTTCCTTCGTGGGGTTGTTTGTTTTGATACTGGTGAGGTAACCAACATTATATTGCTGAACATTTAGGTAAACCAAGTGGGACTCGAACCAGCAACCTTGCATCTGTCAGTCCAACACCTGATCATCTGGTGGAGTTGCAATGGGACAGATGACAGCTCCTGACTTCAGTTGACCTGTGGTTGCCCCCTTGAACACCAGGGTCAGGGAAACAGTGGGGTGAAATATATTTGTAGACAGAAAATACTGTGCAGAATTCAGAATGGCCAAAATTGGAGACGAAAGAAATCAGCTTCTACCTAGGACACATACATAGTCTCTCTCTCTCTCTCGTTCTCTTTTCACACACGGTTTCCTGACCACATCACCCAGCATTCTTTCACCTCCATCTGAGGGGAGGCATGCTGAAACCTTGGCGTGCCTTTTCTCAGCGCTGTCTGCTCTAGGTCAGCCATCTGACTCCATATTGCCATTTCCATCCGTTGTTTTGACTGAGGTATCATGTTTTCCTCCCGTCCGCTCCTCTCGTCCTCTTCTCAGCCATGTTGCAGTGATCCATCTATCAACAAAAATGGACCTGCTGTGTAAGGTCTGGGAAAGACTGTGTAGCCCAGCACACACTCACACACATACATACATACTGTATATACACACACACACACACACTGAACATCAGTCGATGTAATAAAGAACAGCTCCATTGTTTGTTTGAACACATTATGAGTCACATCGTTCAGCTTTATTGTTATAGCGAGACATTGGACATGCCAGCCCTCTCTTCCCAAGCCTCCATGGTGGTGTGTGTGTGTGCGCGCCTGTGTCTGTCTCCAGTCCGTCTGCGAGGTTCATGTCCATAGTTTTAAGCATTTACTGGTTTCAGGGAAGGATCCTAATCTCCAGAGCTTTTAGCCACTGACTCGTTATTACATTTTTCCCTTCTCTGACCTCACAGGCCAAGATATGAGTTTCACCCGCTGAAGTTACTTCATGCTGAATTGGTAAGTTGAAGACTTATTTTCGACCTAATACCTGTTGGTGTTGTCGGTGAAACCAATGGTTGTTTGTTACACTTAGTCATTGTGGTTGTCTTTCTAGATCTCGCTCTGCCCTTGCGTATTAAACACACGTAATGTTAGATGACGCCTTTTTGTGCAAGGGCCGTTTTTTTTGGTTAATAGAAATGTTGCCCTGAATGACAGAGATACGTGTCCTATGTAATCTATAGTCTACATGTATGAGAAGGTGATATTGTCTTCTCGGTACTGTTGAATATGGGAGGAGAGGAAACAGACTATGGGTAAACAATAGGGGTGTGCCGAGTAGTCGGACAAAACGAGTATCATAACGGATATGGGCAATTTTCTGGATGCCATTATGATCCAAGTCTTTTTTTTTTGTTGGTAATTATCCGCGATTGGAAAAAAGTAATTTTCGGGTGCCAGGAAGCATCTTTCTCATGTCATTCAGTCACAGAGTTACTAAACCATAATGCACTGTCTTTTAGTCAAGTCATGTGCAAGGTTTTACGTGGTCTGAATAACTCAACTGGCTAGTTTGCCTGGCTGTAAAGAGAAGGGCTGGCTATACGTTGATCCTGCTGCTCTGATTGGATAGAGTGAAGCGGTACTTCTCTGTCCACTTCTCTTCATAATTTCACCCAATCACCTTTCCTCGCGTGTTTTCGGTCTGATCATTTAGATTGCTGCAGCTTTCTATTGTGATAAATCATATGGCGAGGACGTTTGCTATCGATGTGTATAATATCTAACAAGCGGGCCAAGGGTAGGGCAAAATAATGAAACGCTGATGGGCGTTCTGACTGAATGACAGCAAACTTGAGGACACACACACACACACACACACACACCTCTCCGTGCACTGCTCTTTAATCTGCAGCTTTTTTGCAGTGAGTATGTGCAGCGAGGTATTTTGCCAACATTTATTTAGGCATATTAAAACACTTCAATTCTTTTTTAATCACGAGTCTCATCTTATCCGACTATTAAGATGTCAACTTACGGATACGATTGCGAATACAAGTGTGGCCATGTCGGCACACTCCTAGGAAACAACATTATACAGTAGCCATTGTAGACCAGATGTTCTGTGAACATACTATCTCCAGCTTCCTACTTTTTAAAAGGGAAATGTTCCGTTTTTTTTTTTTTTTATAGGAAATTGATATCAGGGTTTGTTCCTATTTTTAACTGTGAGTTGACATTCGTTCACTACCTTAGCTTGGTGCAGTCTTCTGCATTCACCAGAGATTCAGGCCACATTTCAGACAAACACTAAACATGCTGTGCATTCGGGAAGTATTCTGACCCCTTGACTTTTTCCACATTTTGTTACATTTAATCAATTTCAGAATAAAGTATTTTTTTCCCTCATCAATCTACACACAATACCCCATAATGACAAAGCAAATTTTGACATAAATATTCAGACCCTTTACTCAGTACTTTGTTGAAGCACCTTTGGCAGCGATTACAGCCTCAAGTCTTCTTGGGTATGACGCTACAAGCTTGGCACACCTGTATTTGGGGAGTTTCTCCCATTCTTCTCTGCAGATCCTCTCAAGCTCTGTCAGGTTGGATGGGGAGCGTCGCTGCACAGCTTTTTTTCAGGTCTCTTATTTACAATGACAGCCTACCCCGGCCAAACCCTCCCCTAACCCGGACGACGCTGAGCCAATTGTGCGCCGCCCTATGGGACTCCCGATCACGGCCGGTTGTGATACAGCCTGGGATCGAACCAGGCTCTGTAGTGATGCCTCTAGCACCGCGATGCAGTGCCTTATACCGCTGCGCCACTCGGAAGCCCTTGGCGGTGCACAATTGGCCCAGCGTCGTCCGGGTTAGGGAGGGGTTTGGCCTATTGAGATGGTATGATTCAAGAAATACGTTTTAGGTACGTTTAAAGTGGCAATGTGCAACTTTTTAGGCGACCCAATGAAATTCACATAGAAATGTTCTATGTGCGCTATTTCTATGCTTTCCGATTGTAAATTTAGTTTTTGCGTCTTGTACACCAGCTTCAAACAGCTAAAACAACAATATTTTTGGTTATGGAAAATATATTTCACAGCAGTTTAGATGGTACATGATTCTCTACACTATACTATACATTTTTTTTAGGCAAACTATTAAGAGTTTTAGCAACCAGGAAACGGCAGAGCGATTTCTACATAATGTAACTTTAATCGAACATGTCTAAGCAGGACTGATGATGTGCAACACTTATACCAGTGATTGGCACGAAGTTTGGGTAGACAATTAGGCATTGTTGCTATAATTTTACAGTCGAAATAGGGCTCCAGAATGTGATATTTATTTTACTCAACAGAGATGAATTTGCTTACATCCTTTTTTGTGTACAAATATCTATCGGCTAATTGCCTTGGGGCTAATTCACCATCTGAGGAAGTGGCATATCAAAACCCATTAGCTAGATCGCTAAATCTAATTTCCTGATTGTTCGTCGTGTAACTTATTCATCTAACAGTAAATGTATTGTCCTAAAATGCTTTGCAGCATAGGACGGCGCCTCTATAAAGGCCTATGCGATCACCTCGAATGCCAGTTTTGCGTATCCCACTCTCCATAAACTATGTCTCTGAGATACTTTGGTGTTAAAACGGTAAATATTGAGAGTTGGGGAAATAAATGTCATACCTACAGAAAGCTGAGACCCTCCTCTCTCCAAAATTTGCGCTCGCCAAACATCCACCTCTCCACTGCAGGCTGACTAGTCTACCAGCTCACGTTTGTTGCCTATGCTTTGAGTTGAGTAAAACAGGGCAACGGGTCATGAGATATGCCACTGAAGATTTTAAGCACGGGCCCGCCATAGACTATAATTGCAGCTGAGACTGTACCTTCTGTAGGCCTACCGTGGATTGCTGCATGTTGCATAGAATAGTATTAGCCAGCTATTGTGACGCATAATTGCCATGGTAATTTGGGAAGGTCTAGTCAATGAGCATTATGGGTAATGTAGTCAATTTACGGAATATAAAGTGGACAGACGGATGTAAGACGATGACACGCTTTTCTTTTGCCTAAAATTCAAGAAAATTGTTGCAAAATTGTAGGAGGATATCCTCCCGCACCTGAGAGCTTTACATTATTATAATATAGATGGGTCATTTATCTGAGTTTGTTTGAATTCCGGCCTCAGCCGATGAGACACGGAGAGAGCTGGAAGTTACTGAGAATCTACTGCTGCGTTGAATGTTGGGTTGAATGATGGATGTGTAGGTCTAATCTCTATTAGAGTTTCCCACGTGTGAATGACGTGAAATGCACTCAGAACATTCTCCATCATCACTCAGTGATAAGCAGCCTGTGTGACTGCCAGAGTTGTTGCCTGTGTGTGTGTGTTTCTTTTATACAGTCGCACACTTTATTGATCCTGAAAGGCTGTGTGACATAATTATGGAGTGTGTGTGTGTGTGTGTGTGTGTGTGAGAATGAAGTGGGCTACTGTGGGGTTACGACCGGAACACACCCTGTCACTCAGCAGCAGAGAGGAATCATACTGTGTGTGTGTGTGTGTCCAGAGGGAGAATGGAAAGAGAGAGAGAATAGAGAACATCCGATCCTCCACAAGCAAAAGGAGAGAGGGAGAAAGTGGGGAAAAAAGATGGCGTTGGGAGGAAAGACGTCTCTGTCCCTCCAACAGATGTCTGTCTGGTGTTAGCACGTATTGACAAGTCAATATCGCTCCTTTTAAATCAAATATTTGTCCAAATGATCTTGTCGCCTCAACATCAGGTAACATCCCCTTAGCTGTGAAATTACCTCAGGTTGGAGGACAGACGCACACGCATCTCGCTGCTCACATTGCTTCTCCACCCGTGCCTCAATCCACTGTGGGGTTCTGTACATGTGAACGCAATTTGCACTTCCAATTAAACTGACGACCTTCGTTCCAGAATGCAGAACGTGTCTCCTCTCCTCTCCTGTGTGTCCTCTCCAGGATAGCTATTATTACCCTCAGTGTTATGACACTGACACACTGAGAATGTTACAAAACACTGTAACACGTCACACAGTTTACTGTAGTACAGCTTAACATAACATAACATAACATAACACACACAAACACACAGCTCCTTATGATTCCAAGGTAATGCCCAATGACTATGTGACAGACAGGCTCGATTCGGTCTTATGTAGCAACATTTTAAATTGTTTTTTTTACATTGGATAAAAGTAGAGACTCGGAGCTAGAAAATGGTATCGTACACTACAGTTGAGGAACAATGTGAAAGTAATTCTGCTTTGAAAGTTGATAAACTTGTAACTCCACTTTTGAGAAAATGGCCCTTGAATGTTTTGGTACACCTACTGGAGAGCTCTTCTTTGTCTACACCCATTCAGCATCGTTCACACCCTCTGAAGCCTGAGCCCCACCCATCTCTTTAAGGATTCACATGCATGACATCAGTAGCCTGGTGGTCCAAAATAGCTTAACAAACTATAGTTTTGACAAGTCGGTTAGGACATCTACTTTGTGCATGACACACGTAATTATTCCAAGAATTGTTTACATACAGATTATTTCACTTATAATTCACTGTATCACAATTTCAGTGAGTCAGAAGTTTACATACACTAAGTTGACTGTGCCTTTAAACAGCTTGGAAAATTCCAGAAAATGATGTCATGGCTTTAGAAGCTTCTGATAGGCTAATTGACATCATTTGAGTCAATTGGAGGTGTACCTGTGGATGTATTTCAAGGCCTAACTTCAAACTCAGTGCCTCTGCTTGACATCATGGGAAACTCAAAAGAAATCAGCCAAGACCTCAGAAAAAAGATTGTAGACCTCCACAAGTTTGGTTCATCCTTGGGAGCAATTTCCAAATGCCTGAAGGTACCACGTTCATCTGTACAAACAATAGTACGCAAGTATAAACACCATGGGACCACGCAGCCGTCATACCGCTCAGGAAGGAGACGCATTCTGTTTCCTAGAGATGTACTTTACTTTGGTGCGAAAAGTGCAACTCAATCCCAGAACAATAGCAAAGGACCTTGTGAAGATGCTGGAGGAAACAGGTACAAAAGTATCTATATCCACAGTAAAACAAGTCCTATATCGACATAACCTGAAAGGCCGCTCAGCAAGGAAGAAGCCACTGCTCCAAAACCGCCATTAAAAAAAGCCAGACTACAGTTTGCAACTGCACATGAGGACAACGATCATACTTTTTGGAAAAATGTCCTCTGGTCTGATGAAACAAAAATAGATCCTTTTGGCCATAATGACCATCGTTATGTTTGGAGGAAAAAGGGGGAGGCTTGCAAGCCGAAGAACACCTTCCCAACCGTGAAGCATAGGGCTGGCAGCATCATGTTGTGGGGGTGCTTTGCTGCAGGAGGGACTGGTGCATTTCACAAAATAGATGGCATCATGAGGATGGAAAATTTATGTGGATATATTGAAGCAACATCTCAAGACATCAGTCAGGAAGTTAAAGCTTGGTAGCAAATGGGTCTTCCAAATTGACAATGACCCCAAGCATACTTCCAAAGTTGTGGCAAAATGGCTTAAGGACAACAAAGTCAAGGTATTGGAGTGGCCATCACAAAGCCCTGATTTCAATCCTATAGAACATTTGTGGGCAGAACTGAAAAAGCGTGTGCGAGCAAGGAGGCCTACAAACCTGACTCAGTTACACCAGCTCTGTCAGGAGGAATGGGCCAAAATTCACCCAACCTATTGTGGGAAGCTTGTGGAAGGCTACCTGACACGTTTGACCCAAGTTGAACAATTTAAAGGCAATGCTACGAAATACTAATTGAGTGTATGTAAACTCCTGACCCACTGTGAATGTGATGAAAGAAATAAAAGCTGAAATAAATCATTCTCTCTGCTATTATTCTGACATTTCACATTCTTAAAATAAAGTAGTGATCCTAACTGACCTTAACAGGGCATTTTTACTAGGATTAAATGTCAGGAATTGTGAAAAACTGAGTTTAAATGAATTTGGCTAAGGTGTATGTTAACTTCCGACTTCAACTGTAGATTTCTCCGAAAGAGTTGTAAGGTGGGCAGAGACAGAGGAAGAGAGGGAAAAAAGGGAAAGAGTGAGGCACCCATCTTAAAGAATAGAAGCATTGTGGAAGAGGAATGTCTGGGAAGAAGATAGACGTGAATAGGAATGGCGTAGAGGAGAGAGGAAAATAGAGGAGAGGAGAACAGGGTGTTTCCAGATTTTATGAATTAGGCCCCCCCCCAAAAGTGTTAAAAAGCTGATTTTGTGTGTTTGAATGGTGTTAGTGTATCCCAACAATTTAGAATATTGTGGGCATGTACTGGTCAATAAAAATATGAATTACAAATAAACAGCTGATTAGCCAGCTCAGTCATTGAGGCATAGACTTCTCAGCCAAAAACATTTTTAAAAACGGTTTGAAATACAAGAATGAGGTGATATTTTTGTTGTTGTTGTGTTTTTTCTTAAATGTATGCTTTAGCCAGAAATACGAGTATAGGATGAGTCAACAACATTATTTGGGTATGAGTTAATATTCTGCTAACTTTTAAAAAGTCTGATTTTCACTGGACAGTTACTTTGAAACCAGATTTCCCTCTTTGTCTGAATGCTGCTCTAACACATGACTGGCTGCCCAGATCAGATGACTAGATAAACTGGAGGAATTCAGCCTCTTCCTTTTCCCTCTTTCACCAGGGCTTCTCTCATTCTAAGGAGAGAGGGGGGGGGAGAGAGAGTGGGGGCTGTGGTTGGCTGCTTCAGAAGACACATGGCCACTAGGGAAGGGCATTTTAAGTAATTGCGCTATTCAAATAAATCATGCATTTTTTTCCGGTATCCGGACAGTGGAAATGCATGTTCTTCAGCACTTTCAAGCTGCGTAGCCTGTGCGACTCGGGAGAGGCCATCCTCCCTGCTTGTTGCTGCTACAGGGCGTGGAGGGGGAGTGGCGGGGGCGGCGTCTGTGAAACAGGATGGGGAGAGAGAGATTGTAGCCATAGGACAGAGTGGGGTGAGTTTAGCAATTCTTTACATTCAGCATCACTACATCAAGGGAAATATTATATTCTTTCTAACAAAGATATGTAGATATATTTCAGGATGTTGTGTATCCATGGAATTAATCAGAATTTAAGTAAACATGACAGTTTTGAAAACATAGCTTGTCCCCCCCCAAAAAAGTAGCCTCTTGGCACAACTTACCCCGGGTATGGGGTAAGTTAAGCAAAGTGACAGAGTAAGTTGAGCCACCTTGGGGTAAGTGGGTGGTGGTGTCCTGTGACAGTGGGTGATGGTAGGTCAAAGTTTAATTCATGGAATGGGGTTGTGGTGTATTGTGTCTTTTAAATGTATGTCTACATTCAGAAATAGATCTCTCTGTTCAATATCACTTCCCCTTCTATTTCTTGACCAGTTTAAGACTTTGTGTGCATCTGCTATTCTATCATAGCATCTTTCACACAATTACACGTTTAAAAAAAAATGTTTTTGTCAATGTACCTCTTCAGTGTCATTCTGTTTAATTGTTCATCCTTTGCTGCTGCTCCAATGGACTTCCCTGCTCTCACTTCATTGGCTACTTTTTTAAGAACCTCAAGGGGGTCTAGACCGCCGCTTGTTTTATGTTTGTATACAGGGGGCATGATGATGTCTGCTCTGTAACAATAAAATGCACGATCTTGACATATTGCAAAAATACTATGCATATTATGCATAAAACGGACAAAATGTAATCATAATTTGTATTGGGTATAGTGGCCATTGTCTCAAGTTACCCCAAGGCAAACATTTAGACGATATTAACCCACACAGCTACTTTCAAGTGCAAGGATGCACTTTCATGCTAGGTTTAGGACCTCATATTGTAGCTTCTAGAGATCCCAACTGATGTACAATGCAATCTTAAAACGATCTACATTGGTTGAGATACAAGCATCGTGAAACCTCTTAACGCATTAAATTCATTTGACTTTGTGAAAATCTGTTTCTTGGAACTAACTTGCTTACCACTTCCTCCATGTGGTTTTGTCCTTCACAGACTCCATGAAATGATGACCTCTTAATAAATATTTGGTCAAATAATTGATTCTGTGTATGGTTTCCTAGAAACAAGGGGAGGCTCAACTAACCCTTTGGCTCATTTACCCCACTCTCCCATACTGACTCTCGCTAGTTAGACAAACTTGTACATGCTATCGGTTATCTATCATATCTTCTGCTAGTGCCTGTATTTACTGCATCAAAACGATGTAAATATAAGATATACTTTATTAGTCCACGCGAGATGGACATTTTGTCTTCTGCTTTTATGTGGTTTTCCACCACAAAAAGTCCAGAAAATGGCCAAAAAGAGTGGAACCAGCTCACCTGCTTTTACACTATGATTTGACTATTAGATCTTCAGTGTTTCGTTTGAAAAACAAGAGCTCCGTTCATGTAACAGGGTTGACCTTAAAATGAGGGACAGATGTAAATGAATCTCTCATCACATTAAGTAAATAATAATCTTCAGAATTGACTTTGTCAAGGCAACAAAATAACTGGGGCTTTATAATGATGAAATGTTTGGGTTAAGGGTGTTAATATCTTCCTAGAAGTCACAGCGGGTGCACAGAGACTTTTGGCACTTTAGCAAGTCTTTATTCATTTTGAACATCAGATTGATTGAATTCGGCCCCAATTCTGATCATTTTTTTTCTTCTTCTCACTAATTGATCGTTTCAATCAGATCTGCTCTGAAAAGATCTGCTCTGATTGGTCAAAAGACCAATTAGTGGAACAAATGAGGAATTGGGCCACCTGTGTGAACGCAGCCCATGTGGTCTATATTAAAAGGCACTTTGTTTAATATAACAAGCTTTTTTTAATTTAAATTCAATATTGGTGCACAATTTCGACTTGAAATATCAAAGGGATGCAAAAGGCCCTCATTAGTTGGATCGATCCATTAGTATATGATACCTTGTGTAATGGAAATGTTCTATAAGACTGATACACAAACAAACAGAACATGGAAACATAAAAAAAGCTCTGTTTGTCATTGTGGCCCTTAGTCTCGATTTAGTATAATGTTAGACCGGAACCAAAGCCAGACATATGCCAAAGGTTTCCCGTTTTTATTTACGTGCTACTGCGGCTTTTCATTTACGTGCACTAGGGCTACTTGAAACATGACATCGATATCATGAGAAATTATACGATTAATACACAGCGTTTACCAACATGCCATGAGAACTTAAATTGAATTGAGGGCATAGTAAATCTTACCTTGACATGCAGTATTTGACAAGGAGAATACGCTGTTTTAAAAAAAAAATCAGACTAGATGAATGATAAGGCAGAGCAGTAACAAGCCCAGCCTTATTAGAGACCCTCAGGAGCCCACCTAATGGAGGGGATGACACACACACTAACACGCAGACAGCAGCACAATTAGAGTGCCAGACACACACACCACACACATTGCTCACAAATACAGTACACGGCAGTGTTTTCAGACCGGGAGGTACGCACACATGCTGAGTAACACATTGGCAGCAGTGCAATTACAGAGGAGGAAGTTGTTTACTAGTAAAGGTAACCATGGACCCCCTTATTCTTCCCTACAACACACACACGCAAACATTCACCCACACACTGATTTACACAATGTATTTCCAAGCATTGGAACCACCCCCATGCAAATTAGCCAGAGAAAAGAACCCAGCTTCTAAACATCTCTCTCTCTTTGTGCACGTGTGTCTTTGTGTGTGTGCGTGGCAGTGGTAACTAGTAGTGGTAGAACCCAGGTGGATTAAGAGATGATGTAAAGGGAGTTATGGAAACGCTAAGCAGTCGACGCTAATAGTTGTAGCGTACTCGTTACCAATATTCTATTCCCAAAATACCAGCTGAAACAAGGTGTCTAAAATGAAGCCAATGCAGTGAACCAGGAAGGAGTGTTAGATAAAGTGTTACCAAACAGGTCCTTGTGACAGTAACCCCTTACCAGACCTGACTCCTTGCACACTAATGGAATCTACTAATTAGAGAGCGGAGGGGGTGGTGTGTGTGTGTGTGTGTGTGTGTGTGTGTGTGTGTGATTAGACAGAGAGCCCCAGACCTCGTTAAGAGGCAGCCTTCCACCAGTCCTTCAGGGACAGAGATTCATCTGATCTCTCTTTTTTTACACACACACACACACACACACACACTGGAGATCTCTCTATCAAGCTCTCTTTCTCTTCATCTCTCTCTCTCTTTTCCTCAGTCTCTTTTCTTTTTATATCTCTTTCTCTCACCTTTTCTCTCTCTCTCTCCCTCCCTCTCCTCATTCTCTCTCTCTCTCTCTCTCTCTTCTCACTCGTGTTCGTCGTCTTTATATGACTTCATTAACACTAGAACCGCTGGTCCTTGAGGGATCCCTGTTCAAGCTAATGAGCAGTCATTTTGACTGCAACATTCCAACAGTGTAATTCATACATTTCGTATGTGCTATTGCAAAAATAATCATTTGGTTGTGTTTATGAAGGTCTAATGTAACATTTTAAAATAGGATTTGAATTGTATTTCAAATAACACAATAGCATTTTCATTAGTATGTTACCGTAGGCTATATGTTTAAAAAAAGTTTTTTAAAACAATTGTTCTATCAATTTTATTGGTGGAGTGCCTTTGTTACAACTATAAAAAATAAACTGTATGTGTTGGAACACAGTAACAGTTTATTTTTATAACGACAAACGTAAAAAAATAAAAATACCCCAACCTCCTAGACGCACGGTCAGCAAGATGCGTGGTCAAATTCTGAAAACATCAGTAGCCTCAACATCATTATAAGCCACAAGTGTGCTTGATAAAATACGGAAGTGTTGATATGACAGCAGTCAAAAATAAATGATTTATGTTGGATACCATGGCGAATTTGTCTGTTTTATTTAGTGTAAATGGTGGTAACGCATGATCTCTCTGACGCGATCCTGTGACATCTCCAAAGAAAAGTATTCCATATACATCTGACCAGAAACTCTCCATATACATGCTCTTTCCACCGAATGCTCCACGGAAATACAGGATTGAAATGAACGTTTAAAGCAATCAACAGACAGATCCCAGGCAGTGTCTCCTTGCTCCGTGTGCACCTTAGCCACAGGTCCTGAATGCTGTAGCATGTCCATGTCCATAAACAACGAAAGCTGGTGAGTGCATTGCTGATGTTGTTGTTTTTTGCTTGAGATGTAGAGCTTGCCCCCTCAGTGATGACATTTTGTGCTGCTAATCGGCCCGTAGCATTGTCACCGACTTGTTCTATCTAAATGGTGCCGCCCCTTCCTCTCCTGTCCCACTGCTTCAATTGGTAGTGGCGCAGGCTCCTGTTCAGTGCGCGCCGTTCTGGTTTTTTTGCGTTTAGGCCTCGGAGGTGTAGGTTATTCAGAATTCTGCGTTGTTCGCTTCCCCTCGCTCATCAACTCACCCATTCTTTCCCTTTCTCCCCCATCATACTTTTTTAGTTATTTAATCTGTTATATGTGTGAAATTAGTTTCGGTATGGTTTAGGTTCAGTTTCGAGGCAATTATTGAGGTGATTATCAACTGGGCATGGCACGTTCATGTCGGGAGAAGGACTGTCGGGAGAAGGAGAGGAGCTGGCCCTACTATTGGGAGAGGTAGGGGAAATGTCGGAAAAGCATTCTAAAAATGACATGACCTCATAAAACTGGTTAGAACTCCAGTTCTGTTTGTGATATTAAGATTCTAACAATGGCAGTGTGCTGTATAGACTTATTTTGGAAAAGTCAAGGATGGGGGGGATGACTTAAAAAAATGGCAGAGTAATGCAACATTTTATTAATGTGCAGTCAAAATTATGATTTATTTGTTATGTAAGTTGAAGGTTATGGAAGGGTCCAGACAGCGTTTTTGTGATTTCACTAGTTTTTGCTAAACATATCCCAAACAGCAAATCACTTCCTCATCCTCGTTGTGTAGAATGGGGGGCGGGAGCTGAAAAAACATGAACAAAGCCCCCAAAAATGTCCTTTTAGAAATGGCAAAGCTCTTAGTATAGTGATGAAGTTCTTTTAGATGTTGTACACATGAAATTGTGTCATTCCCAATGTTATATTAAATTTATAACGTTTTAAGGTATGACCCAGGTGCAGACAGTGTTGAAGAAACAAAAGTGTATTCCTCAAACAGGGGCAGGCAAACGACAGGTCAAGGCAGGCATGGTCAATAATCCAGAGAGGGTGTAAGGTACAGGCTCAGGGTCAGGTCAGGCAGAGGTCGGTAATCCAGAGTAGTGGGGCAAAGGTACAGGACGGTGTACAGGGTCAGGGTCAGGTCAGGCAGAGGTCAGTAATCCAGAGTAGTGGGGCAAAGGTACAGGACGACAGGCAGGCTCAGGGGAGGCAGAACGGTCAGAAACTAGAAAACAGCACCAAGGAATAGGCGGTAGCAGGGAAACAAAACGCTGGTAGGTTCTACAAACAAAAATGAACTGGCCACAGACAAACAGAGAACACAGGTATAAATACACAGGGGATAATGGGGAAGCTGAGCGACACCTGGAGGGGGGTGGAGACATGCACAAAGACCAGTGAAACCGATCAGGGCGTGACAAAATGGTTTTGCGACTCGAGTAAATGAGGGAAAGAAAGTACACTGAACAAAAATATAAACGCATGCAACAATTCCAAAGATTTTACTGAGTTACAGTTCATATAAGGAAATAAGTCAATTGACATAAGTTCATTAGGTCCTAATCTATGGATTTCACATGACTGGGAATACAGATATGCATCTGTTGGTCACAGATACTGTACCTTAAAAAAAGGATCAGAAAACCAGTCAGTATCTGGTATGACCACCATTTGCCTCGTGCAGCACGACTCATCTCCTTCACAGAGTTGATCAGGCTGTTGATTGTGGCCTGTGGAATGTCGTCCCACTCCTCTTCAATGGTTGTGTGAAGTTACTGGATATTGTCGGGAACTGGAACACACTGTCTTACACGTTGATCCCAAATGTGCTCAATGGGTGACTTGTCTGGTGAGTAAACACGCCATGGAAGAAGTGGGACATTTTCAGCTTACAGAAATGTGTACAGATTATTGCGACATGGGGCCGTGCATTATCATGCTGAAACATGAGGTGATGGTGGTGGACACGACAATGGGCCTCAGCATCTCATCACGGTATGTATGTCAAATTGCCATCGATAAAATGTAATTGTGTTCGTTGTCCGTAGTTTATGCCTGCCCATACCCTAACCCCACTGCCACAATGGGGCCCTCTGCCCGGTACAGTTGAAACCGGGATTAATCCATGAAGAGCAACACTTCTCCAGCATGCCAGTGGCCATCGAAGGTGAGCATTTGCCCACTGAAGACGGTTACAGCGGCAAACTGCAGTCGGGTCAAGACCCTGGCGAGGACGACGAGCATGCAGATAAGCTTCCCTGAGACGGTTTCTGATAGTTTGTGCAGAAATCCTTCGGTTGTGCAAAACCACAGTTTCATTAGTTGTCCGGGTGGCTGGTCTCAGACGATCCCGCAAGTGAAGAAGCCGGATGTGGCGGTCCTGGGCTGGCGTAGTTACGCGTGGTCTGTGGTTGGTAGACTAGTTGGACGTACTGGTACATTTCTAAAATGACGTTGGGGCGGGATTATGGTAGAGAAATTAACATAAAATTATCTGGCAACAGCTCTGGTTGACATTTCTATAGTCCCTCAAAACTTGAGACATCTGTGGCATTGTGGTGTTTGACAAAACTGCATATTTTGGAGGGGCCTTTCGTTGTCCCCAGCACAAGGTGCACCTGTGTAATGATCATGCTGTTTAATCAGCTTCTTGATATGCCACGGACCTGTCAGGTGGATGGATTATCTTGGCAAAGGAGAAATGCTCACTAACAGGGATGTAAACAAATGTGCACACAAAATTGGAGAGAAATTAGCTTTTTGTGCATATGGAACATTTCCTGGATTTTCTATTTCAGCTCATGAACTCTGGAACCAACACTTTACATATTGCGTTTATATTTGTGTTCTGTATTAATTAAAAGCAGGACGTGCTTCCACACAGGAAGTTCCAGACACTTGTATGCCAAGCTGCATTGAAACTGTTCTGGTGGCTCGTGGAGACCCAACACCCTATTAAGATACTTTATGTTGGTGTTTCCTTTATTTTGGCAGTTACCTGTAGCAGCACGCGGGTGTGTGTGTGTGAGAGTCTTGCCATCTGTCCATGCCTCGCTCTCTTTCATTAAGACTCAAATGGAGCTATTATGACCTGTTCTCACCCTGTCTGAGGAGTCTTAAAGCATTCACAGTAGCAGATAGAACATTGTGCTTCTGCACTACCACTATAAGAGTTCTAGCTTGTGTGATAAGAATATAGGATGTACGGAGCAGATAGGCACACTACGCACCGTTCACAGACCCTAATGCAGACACACACACACACACACACACACACACACACACACACACACACACACACACACACACACAAACACTCTCTGGCAAACACACACACATGTACCAGTATAACATCTAGATAGTGCAGTTGGAATGTATTGAGATTAGAACCCTTTTAGTTCACAGCTGTTTACCATACTGTGTACACCATTATATAGGCTACACCATACTGTACATGACATGTCAGAGTATGACATCCATTATGCTAGATTAGAACACTACGTAGCCCCATTTCTCACCATACAGTATACTACATACGCTCCCCGGACATTTTATTAGGTACACACATCTAGTACCGGGTCGGAGCCCCCTTTACCTCCAGAACAGCCTGACTTCTTCGGGGCATGGATTCTACAAGTCGGAAACGTTCCACATGCTGACGCGATATGATCACGCAGTTGCTACAGATCGGACGGCGGTACACCACCGCCACCAGCCTGTACCGTTGACACCAGGCAGGATGGAGCCATGGACTCATGCTGCTTACACCAAATCCTGACTCTGCCATCAGCATGATGCAACATGAACCGGGATTTGTCACGACCTCTCTCATCAACAAGCTATTTTTACCCACAGGACTGCCTCTGACTGCATGTTTTTTGTTTGTTGCACTGTTCTCGGGAAACCCTAGACACTGACGTGGGTGAAAAGCCCAGGAGGGTGGCCATTTCTGAGATACTGAAACCGGTGTGTCTGGCACCGGCAATCATACCACGCTCAAAGTCGCATAGGTCACTCGTTTTGGCTATTCTAATGTTCAATCGAACAGTAACTGGATGCCTGGCTGCCTGCTTTATATAGCAAGCCACGGCCACGTGACTCATGGTCTGTCGGAGCGATCACTCCTTCACTCCTTCTCCACAGTCTATCTTTAGAAGAGCGATATTCAATATGGTGGACTCCTGACCCTGCCATGACCTTCTCAGAAGAACCCCAGCCATCCTATGTGAGGCACCTGGAGGGTGAGGGGCTGGTCGTGGGCGGGGTTTTCTCAGATCCACACTTCAATAAGAACACATCATTTGTATAATGTCCCCTCAGAGCTGGCCTTACAGTGGGAGGATAGAGGGAGTTGAGAAAACGAGAGCACAGAAAGTGTGTGTGTGTGTCCCTCTTTCTCCATCAGTGTTTGAGTAGGAACCAATACTCCCAGCAGGGCATTGCTGTCAGGACACGTCCTGATGTGACACATTCTGTCCTCACCTGAGATGTGAGGAGACAGAGTCATTATCTGGAGACATGGGCTACCTCTCTCCTCCTCTCTCTTGAGTTGTCGATTTTGTGTGTGTGTGTGTTTGTCTGTGTGTGTGTGTGTGTGTGTGTGTGCTAGGGCTGTGATGGTCATGGAATTTGGGCTGAAGGTTATTTGTCAGTCAAATGAACACGGTCACCGTTATAATCGTTTGAATAGTAAAATTCAGTGTGCCCGGTTTGGGTGCTTGTATTTCATGATACTCGTTTGCTACAACTGTCCTCTCTCCTATATCAGCTGTTAGATGTGAACCAGGCATATTTTACTTTGCTGCTTTTGGGTCAGTGGCTGTGACTGATTGTAGAGCTGAGGGGCTGTCATGGCTGACTGATGATGAGTTACATGTCCCTATAGCTACCAGCAGCAGGAACAGAGCAGCGTGTGTGCATATGTGTGTGTGGGCGCTAGTGTTCACTGGGAGGGAGATTACCAACCTCTTATCTGCTACACTAATCAACAGGAATCTCTGCTGCCTGCCTGACGCTTCAACCCTCTGATGTTACCTGGAATAACATTGGCTGGGCCCGAGAGAGAGAGAGAGAGAGAATCGTCAGTCTGTTCACGCTGATGTTTTTGTTGGTTGATCATGCAAGCTTTGGTTCTTGTGCAAGGTGTCATAGTATTTGATATGCATAAGAGTGGTGTAGACCTACAGTCTGGAAAAATGGTTCAGGACTATAGTCATTTTGACCCCCCTCTAAATGCTCGTTAGAGTTATCACAAAGACGGGGCGCTCAGTTTGAATGCCATCTTTTCCTGAAAACGAGTCTTCCCATGACTCTCTCTCTTTCTCTCTGGGTTTGGCGACGAGTATGAAGCGAGGGCCAACCAACGAGAGCGTACAGTGTCCAAAGAGGGGCCAGAAGTATACAGAATGGTGTCGTCTGCATAGAGGTGGATCAGAGAATCACCAGCAGCAAGCGCAACATCATTGATGTATACAGAGAAGAGAGTCGGCCCGAGAATTGAACCCTGTTGCACACCCATAGAGACTGCCAGAGGTCCGGACAACAGGCCCTCCGATTTGACACACTGAACTCTATCAGAGAAGTAGTTGGTAAACCAGGCGATGCAATCATTTGAGAAACCAAGGCTGTCGAGTCTGCCAATAAGAATGTGGTGATTGACAGAGTCGAAAGCCTTGGCCAGGTCGATGAATACAGCTGCACAGTAATGTCTCTTATCGATGGCGGTTATGATGTCGTTTAGGACCTTGAGCGTGGCTGAGGTGCACCCATGACCAGCTCTTAAACCAGATTGCATAGCGGAGAAGGTACGGTGGGATTCGAAATGGTCGGTAATCTGTTTATTAACTTGGCTTTTGAAGACTTTAGAAAGACAGGGTAGGATAGATATAGGTCTGTAGCAGTTTGGGTCTAGAGTGTCACCCCATTTGAAGAGGGGGATGACCGCGGCAGCTTTCCAATCTTTTGGAATCTCAGACGATACGAAAGAGAGGTTGAACAGACTAGTAATAGGGGTTGCAACAATTTCGGCAGATCATTTTAGAAAGAGAGGGTCCAGATTGTCTAGCCCGGCTGATTTGTATGGGTCCAGATTTTGCAGCTCTTTCAGAACATCAGCTATCTGGATTTGGGTGAAGGAGAAATGGTGGGGGCATTGGCGGGTTGCTGTGGAGGATGCCGGGCAGTTGACCGGGGTAGGGGTAGCCAGGTGGAAAGCATGGCCAGCCATAGAGAAATGCTTATTAAAATTCTCACTTATAGTGGATTTATCGGTGGTAACAGTGTTTTCTAGCCTCAGAGCAGTGGGCAGCTGGGAGGAGGTGCTCTTATTCTCCACGGACTTTACAGTGTCCCAGAACTTTTTTGAGTTAGTACTACAGGATGCAAATTTCTGTTTGAAAAAGCTAGCCTTAGCTTTTCTAACTGCCTGTGTATATTTGTTCCTAACTTCCCTGAAAAGTTGCATATCATGGAGGCTATTTGATGCTAATGCAGAACGCCACAGGATGTTTTTGTGCTGGTCAAGGGCAGACAGGTCTGGAGTGAACCAAGGACTATATCTATTCCTAGTTCTACATTTTTTGAGTGGGGTGCTTATTTAAGATGGTGAGGAAGGCACTTTTAAAGAATAGCCAGGAATCACCTCATCTACTGACGGGATGAGGTCAATGTCATTCCAGGATACCCCGGCCAGGTCGATTAGAAAGGCCTGCTCGCAGAAGTGTTTTAGGGAGCGTATGACAGTGATGAGGGGTGGTCGTTTGGTTGCAGACCCATTACGGATGCAGGCAATGAGGCAGTGATCGCTGAGATCTTGATTGAAAACAGCAGAGGTGTATTTGGAGGGCGAGTTAGTTAGGATGACATCTATGAGGATGCCCGTGTTTACGGATTTGGGGTTGTACCTGGTAGGTTCATTGATAATTTGAGTGAGATTGAGGGCATCAAGTTTAGATTGTAGGATGACGGGTGTTAAGCATGTCCCAGTTTAGGTCACCTAGTAGCACGAGCTCAGAAGATAGATGGGGGGCAATCAATTCACATATGGTATCAAGGGCACAGCTGGGGGCAGAGGGAGGTCTATAGCAAGCGGCAACAGTGAGAGACTTGTTTCTGGAAAGGTGAATTTTTAGAAGTAGAAGCTCGAATTGTTTTAGTGCAGACTTGGATAGTAATACAGAACTCTGCAGGCTATCTTTGCAGTAGATTGCAACACCGCCCCCTTTGGCAGTTCTATCTTGGCGGAAAATGTTATAGTTAGCGATGGAGATTTCAGGGTTTTTGGTGGTTTTCCTAAGCCAGGATTCAGACACGGCTAAGACATCCGGGTTTGCAGAGTGTGCTAAAGCAGTGAGTAAAACAAACTTAGGGAGTAGGCTTCTAATGTTAACATGCATGAAACCAAGGCTTTTACGGTTACAGAAGTCAACAAATGAGAGCACCTGGGGAGTGGGAGTGGAGCTAGGCACTGCAGGACCTGGATTAACCTCCAAATCACCAGAGGAACCGAGGAGAAGTAGGATAAGGGTACGGCTAAAGGCTATATGAACTGGCTGTCTAGCACGTTCGGAACAGAGAGTTAAAGGAGCAGGTTTCTGGGCACGATAGCATAGATTCAAGGCATAGTGTACAGACAAAGGTAAGGTAGGATGTGAGTACATTGGAGGTAAACCTAGGCATTGAGTAATGATGAGAGACATATAGTCTCTAGAGACGTTTAAACCAGGTGATGTCAACGCATACGTAGGAGGTGGAACAACATGGTTGGTTAAGGCATATTGAGCAGGCCTAGAGGCTCTACAGTGAAATAAGACAGTAATCACTAACCAGGACAGTAATGGACGAGGCATATTGATATTAGAGAGGGGCATGTGTAGCCAAGTGAACATATGGGTCCAGTGAGTGGTTGGGCTGACTGGCGACACGGCGATCCAGACAGTTAGCAGGCCGATGCTAACAGTTAGTAGGCCGGGGCTAAACAAGCTAGCAGTTAGCAGACCGGGTAAGCAAGCAGTTGGATGAGTACTTTTTAATGTTAGAGAAAATGTATGTAGTAAAAAGTACATTATTTTCTTTAGGAATGTAATAAAGTAAAAGTTAGCAAAAATATAAATAGTAAAGTACAGATACCCCCAAAAAACGACTTAAACAAAAATACTTTAAAGTACTACTTAAGTAAACTGAGCAAAAAAAGAAACGTCCTCTCACTATCAACTGCGTTTATTTTCAGCAAACTTATCATGTGTAAATATTTTTATGAACATAACAAGATTCAACAACTGACACATAATCTGAACAAGTTCCACAGACATGTGACTAACTGAAATTGAATAATGTATCCCTGAACAAAGGGGGGGTCAAAATCAAAAGTAACAGTAACAGTCAGTATCTGGTGTGGCCACCAGCTGCATTAAGTACTGCAGTGCATCTCCTCCTCATGGACTGCACCATATTTGCCAGTTCTTGCTGTGAGATGTTACCCCACTCTTCCACCAAGGCACCTGCAAGTTCCCGAACATTTCTGGGGGGGAATGGGCCTAGCTCTCACCCTCTGATCCAACAGGTCCCAGACGTGCTCAATGGGATTGAGATCCAGGCTCTTCACTGGCCATGGCAGAACACTGACATTCCTGTCTTGCAGGAAATCACGCACAGAACGAGCAGTATTGCTGGTGACATTGTCATGCTGGAGGGTCATGTCAGGATGAGCCTGCAGGAAGGATACCACATGAGGGAGGAGGATGTCTTCCCTGTAACGCACAGCATTGAGATTGCCTGCAATAACAACAAGCTCAGTCCGATGATGCTGTGACACACCGCTCCAGACCATGACGGACCCTCCACCTCCAAATCGATCCCGCTCCAGAGTACAGGCCTCGGTGTAACACTCATTCCTTCGACGATAAACGCGAATCCGACCATCACCTCTGGTGAGACAAAACCACGACTCGTCAGTGAAGAGCACTTTTTGCCAGTCCTATCTGGTCCAGAGACGATGGGTTTGTGCCCATAGGCTATGTTGTTGCTGGTGATGTTAAAAATATATATATTTTACCTTTATTTAACTAGGCAAGTCATTAAGTACAAATTCTTATTTTCAATGACGGCTTAGCTAACAGCGTCTATTTGATTTCGTTATTCGTTCGTGCTCATTTTGTTAGCTTTCTGGTAATAGAGGCCTAATGGGATTTCCTTGCGTTTTAGCGCCCCTTGTGTGCTATGCCGGTATTACCTTAACTAAATCCTGGTATCAGAGAAGGATGGTATGAAATATGACAATATGAAAATCTGGATACCACCCAAGCCTACCCAGAACACATTTTGTCTGTTCTTTAAAGGTTCCCAGAATGTTTAATTAGGTTAAACTGTCCAGTTGTGCTGACATTCAGATAATGTTTGTATCAGGGTGCACAAAAAATGTCTTTGATGTTGCAAGAATGTTGAGAGAACAGCCTTTTTGAGTACTTTAAATGTTCCCAGAACATATCATTGGGTTGTGGGAGCAGTGTGGGTGCATTACAAGAGATAGGTTCTCAAAATGTGCTCAGTTGTGATGACATTCATACAATGTGTAAGTTAGGTTTCACAGGACATTCCCTTAATGTTGTAAGAATGAAATAGGTGTTGTTTTTTTACGACGTTCATAGCTGATTTGTTTTAGCGTAACATTCCATTGATGTTCATGCAGTATACATTTTGCCTTGTCTTGGAGGTCCACAGAACATTTCAAGAACATTTAGTAAATGTTATATTTAAGTTTGACTTAATATTACCACAACATGCTCAGCATGGAAATTACAGCAGATTGGAATAAATCCTGATTGTTTCTCTCCAGATTTAATGGAAACTTTCATTTGAGGACTGTATTGTAGGCAGTAGAAAGATGCATGGCATTTTCATCGCAGAGCATTTGAATAGCATTGAATCATTCAAACGCAACTGTATTTTTTTTTACACTTCATATGTTTACAAACTGCACATTGGTTCATAGGACATTTGAACAGTATTTAAATATACGAACACCATTTCAACACTTTGTACTGTATGCTGACAGTGTACACACCAGGGAAGCTCTCCTATGTCATCTTTTTTCAGTATATATCCATGCCATTATCTTTAATCAGGAATTCCATGCTTCCTTTTTAGCCTTCTTAGACATAACTAACCCAGGGAAATACTGGTAGTTGGTTTATTGACCATCACTTCGCCCATCTTCTTTATATGCTGCATACCGTATTTACAAGGTATCCAAGACTATGAGTGCTGATCTAGGATCACTCTTGCTTTTCAGATCATGAAAAACAAGCCAGGGGGACCGTATCAATCGTCTCAAATAGGAAAAAAGTTTAACATTACATTTTTACACAATGTTTTATTTTTTACAGTTAGTATAAATTCTGGATTTCTGACTGAATATTTGTAAAAAAAAAAGACATCCTTTCTTTTAGTAGAGTATATTTGAGTCTCAATTTCAATTTTTGTTTGAAAAGACACATGCTTAATTAACGAATAAGTGGGATTGAACCTGCAGTCTTTGGATCTGCAGCTAAACCGTTAACCTTCTGTGGTGGCCTTGGGTCGTTTTTTTCAGTCAAATATGGTCAATCAGGACATAAAGCACAATTTCCGAGTTATTAAAATGTTCCGATTCCTCATAATTTGCTGTGTACTTGTAACACTGTATTTTATGATTTCTTTCTTCATCATGTTTTGAAAGTCTTAGATCTGCAGGTTGAAGCCCACTTTAAAAAAAATATATTATAAGTGAAATTGAGACTCAGATATCTTGCCGAGCGGCTCGATTCGGTCTTGTAGCAAAATTTGAAATTGTGTTTTTTTGACATTGGATAGAAGTAGAGACTCAGAGCTAGACAATGGTATAATCATACACTACAGTCGAGGAACAATCAGAAAGTAATTCTGCTTTTGAAAGCCTTAGCCCCACCCATCTCTTTAAGGATTCACATGTACTAAACAACCAAAGATTTAAAGACTAAAGGCTGATTGTCGGAGTGACATTATGAACATACTATTGTTGTCCGACCTCAAACTTGTCATTGTCGGTATGAAAAAGTATAAACACAAAAACTACAGGCTACATGACATCAGCAGCCTGGTGGTCCAAAATAGCATAACTGGTGCATTTTAACACCAATAAACCCACCCATTAAATAATTAATTTAGGATACAGTTGAAGTCGAAAGTTTACCTACACCTTAGCCAACTCAGTTTTTCACAATTCCTGACATTTAATCCTAGTAAAAATTCCCTGTCTTAGGTCAGTTAGGATCACCACTTTATTTTAAGAATGTGAAATGTCAGAATAATAGTAGAGTGATTTATTTCAGCTTTTATTTCTTTCATCACATTCCCAGTGTGTCAGGAGTTTACACACACTCTATTAGTATTTGGTAGCATTGCCTTTAAATTGTTTAACTTGGGTCAAACGTTTTAGGTCGCCTTCCACAAGCTTTCCACAATAAGTTGGGTGAATTTTGGACCATTCCTCCTGACAGAGCTGGTGTAACTGAGTCAGGTTTGTAGGCCTCCTTGCTCGCACACGCTTTTTCAGTTCTGCCCACAAATGTTCTATAGGATTGAGGTCAGGGCTTTGTGATGGCCACTCCAATACCTTGACTTTGTTGTCCTTAAGCCATTTTGCCACAACTTTGGAAGTATGCTTGGGGTCATTGTCCATTTGGAAGACCATTGACTGATGTCTTGAGATGTTGCTTCAATATATCCACATAATTTTCCATCCTCATGATGCCATCTATTTTGTGAAGTGCACCAGTCCCTCCTGCAGCAAAGCACCCCCACAAATTTTGCTGCCACCCCAGTGCTTCACGGTTGGGATGGTGTTCTTCGGCTTACAAGCCTCCCCCTTTTTCCTCCAAACATAACGATGGTCATTATGGCCAAAAGGTTCAATTTTTGTTTCATCAGACCAGAGGACAGTTCTCCAAAAAGTACGATCTTTGTCCCCATGTGCAGTTGCGAACCATAGTCTGGCTTTTTATGGCGGTTTTGGAGCAGTTGCTTCTTCCTTGCTGAGCGGCCTTTCAGGTTATGACGATATTGGACTCGTTTTACTGTGGATATAGATAAAAACAATTCTGAGGTCTTGGCTGATGTCTTGTGATTTTCCCATGATGTCAAGCAAAGAGGCACCGAGTGTGAGGGTAGGCCTTGAAATGCATCCACAGGTACACCTTCAATTGACTCAAATGATGTCAATTAGCCTATCAGAAGCTTCTAAAGCCATGACATCATTTTCTGGAATTTTCCAAGCTTTTTAAAGGCACGGTCAACTTAGTGTATGTAAACTTCTGACCCGCTGGAATTGTGATGCAGTGAATTATAAGTGAAATAATCTGTCTGTAAACAATTGTTGGAAAAATTACTTGTGTCATGCACAAAGTTGATGTCCTAACCGACTTGCCAAAACTGTAGTTTGTTAACTAGAAATGTGTGGAGTGGTTGAAAAACGAGTTTCAATGGCTCCAACCTAAGTGTATGTAAACTTCCGACTTCAACTGTATGTCAATCTAGCAAACCAGGCAACTAAAAGCAACTTTATAAACAATGTTTTGGTTAGATTCTAGCTTGTTAGCTAGCTAAAGTTAAGTTAGCTGGCTAGCCAGTTCAAATTATGACCACATCATATAGCTGACAACGTCTTCACTTTAGCTAATTTATATGAATTATTACAAGGAAAATAAACTCACAACAAAATCATTATTTACAAGTTAATGGAGAGCCAATTAGAGAAAATTGCTTAGGGTTGTGAGTGTGAAGAAATAAAAGCAGGGGTTTCTACCAGAGAATTTTAGAACTTGGTATCTGGTAAATACGTACTATATCAAATAAAATCAGTTTATTTGTCACATGCACAGGATACCGAAGGTGTAAACGATACAGTGAAATGGTTACTTGCATAGTGGAGTCTTTTTGTTTAGACATGTAGCTAGTTAGCTAAACAATGTGCTATAATCACAACTCATAACGTCACTACCCTGTATGAATCTGCAGGTTGAACCAGGTTCAATTTTAGCTAGCTGGCTAAAATTAGGCTTTAACTAGCAATGCAAATGGCTCTGAGATACAAAAAATATTACTACACAGATCATTCACGTAATGTTAGCTTGTGAGCCAGATAACAGTACGCTTTGACTTGCAATGAAATCAATTTTCTGACAAAATTAGAAATGTATAATATCAGAAAAAAAGCTAGCTAATCTCTCTTACATGGATGAACGCTTCTCCCTCTCTGCCATGGTTGCACTTAGTTTGAAGATGTAATCCAGAGACAGGTGTTTTATACAACAGCCTTCTGTGTGTTCACTTTTTGACTCCCTCTGCATATTTGCAATCAAATGCCAGAATTTTCTCCATCTCCTTAGCTATCATACTCTGCTTGCACTGGGAATTCTACTGATTTCAAAACTCTTGTCCTCCAGGAAGTGGAGAGCAACACTTTTGCAGTTCTACTAGGTGATATTTTTCAAAAATGCTGCGTTAGAAAGGATTACCACACATATTGACCAGCTCATGTTATAGACAGAAACGTGCTACATGGCAGACCAATCCGAACTCATCTCTCAGCATGTCCAGCCCATCCATTATCTCAGCCAATCATGTCTAGCGGGACGGTTCCTGACGTTTTCCGTGGCTAAACCAACTAGGCTCGTAAGTTAACCATTTTATTTGTATTTTCAGATGGCATACAAGTTTGTTGTTAAGGCACATGAAAGTTCACATGTTCCAGAAGGCATTTCTGCCAAAAAGCACGTTTTGATAAAAAAACACCCTGTTTACATTCAAATGCCTTTCCTTTGAAGTAGTGTGACGTACACGCTACGTACGCCTAGTTTCCTGAAACGAGTCACATATACACTACTAAAAGGGAGGGTGTCTTTATTTCGTCCAGATTTATAAATCTCCAGTCAGAAATGCAGAATTTAGACTAATTGTAAAAAGTAAAACTGTTAAAATAATTCACTGTTCAACTTTTAAAAATGCACCTGATATAATTCCTATTTTGGAATGCAGCCCAACTCACTAATAGGTATTTTTGACCAATCAGATCATCTCTGAAAAAGAACTGATGTGAAAAGATCTGATGTGATTAGTGGAACCAATTAGTGACCAATTAGTGGAAAAAATATCAGAATCCGGCTGCCTGAGACGCTTGATAGGGTCCCCCCCCGGATTATTTTTCATGATCTGAAAAGCAAAAGTGATCCTAGTGTGTAAATATGGGTCCAGAAGTATGCAGCATATAAAGAGGATGGATGAAGTGATTGTGAATAACCCAAATACCAGTACTTTCCTGTGTTGTTCTGGGTACCTTTTAAAGTACTCAGAAATGCTGTTTTGTCAGCATTCGTGCAACATCAAAGACATTTTTTGTGCACCCTGATAGAAACATTATCTGAATGACAGCACAACTGGACAGTTTTAGTGTTTTGGGAACCTATTTCCTGTCATATCTGAAAAACGTTCCCACAACCTAAAGAAATGTTTTAGAAACTTTTAAAAAACATAAATGTATTCTGGGAATGTTCTTACAACATCAGGTGAATGTTTTTTGCATCCTAAAATTAACATTGTAGAATCATCCGCACGACTGGGCAGTTTTTGTGTTTTGGAACATGCAGTGGCAAGAAAAATTAAGTGAACCCTTCGAATTACCTGGATTTCTGCATAAATTGGTCATCAAATTTGATCTGATCTTCATCTAAATTATTGTATTTTTCTTGTCTATATTGAATCCATAATTTAAACATTCACAGTGTAGGGTGGGAAAAAGAATGTGAACCCCTAGGCTAATGACTTCTCCAAAGCTAATTGGAGTCAGGTAACCTGGAGTCGAGATTGGAGATGTTGGTTAGAGCTGTCTTGTCTCTGGAACAAGCTAACATCTCTGTTGACGAGTCTATAAGCCACTGCTGTCCAAAAAAAACATTGCTGCACGTCTGAAGTTTGCAAAAGTGCACCTGGATGTTCCACAGCGCTACTGGCAAAATATTCTGTGGACAGATGAAACTACAGTTGAGTTGTTTGGAAGGAACACACAACATTATGTGTGGAGAAAAAAAAGCACAGCAACATCAAAACCTCATCCCAACTGTAAAGTATGGTGGAGGGAGCATCATGGTTTGGGGCTGTTTTGCTGCCTCAGGGCCTGGGCAGCTTGCTATCATTGACGGAATAATGAATTCCCAAGTTTATCAAAAAACATATTGCAGGAGAATGTTAGGCTATCTGTCCGCCAATTGAAGCTCAACAGAAGTTGAGTGATGCAACAGGACAAAGACCCAAAACACAGAAGTAAATTAACAACAGAATAGCTTAAACAGAAGAAAATATGCCTTCTTGAGTGGCCCAGTCAGAGTCCTGACCTCAACCCGATTTGAGATGCTGTGGCGTGACCTCAAGAGAGCGGTTCACACCAGACATCCCAAGAATATTGCTGAACTGAAACAGTTTTGTAAAGAGGAAAGGCCCAAAATTACTCCTGGCCGTTGTGCAGGTCTGATCCACAACTACAGAAAACGTTTGGTTGAGTTTATTGCTGCCAAAGGAGGGTCAACCAGTTATTAAAGGGTTCACATACTTTTCCCACCCTGCACTGTGAATGTTTACACGGTGTGTTCAATGTGTTATTAGTTTAAGCAGACTGTGTTTGTCTATTGTTGTGACCTACATGAAGATCAGATCAAATTTTATGACCACCTTATGCAGAAATACAGGTATTTCCAAAGTGTTCACATACTTTTTCTTGCCACTGTATCTTTTGTGGTGTCCCCCACAATGTTCTCACCAGACTGTTCCCACAACCTAATGAAACATTCTGGGAACCTTTTTTAAAGAACATATTAAACGTGTTCTAGGAATGTTCTTGCGACCATCAGGTCGAATGTTTTATTCAAACATTCTATAATCATCACCACGACTGGACAGTTTTTGTGTTATGACTTGCCATGACCTAACGGATGTTGTGGGAACTTTCACATAACCAATTTTGGTTTGCTGGGTCCTTACTCTCTTTTTCCACCCTCTTTCTCCCCCTCTCTCACCACCCCCTTGGCTTAGTGCCATGTTCCCACCAAAACACTCACTGTCTAACATAAATATTAGCCTATATATGCGACTTGCTTAGATTGCCTACCTTTTTTGGTGCCCGTCGGCTCAACTATCTGCTCTCCAACTGGAGAGACCAGTGAAAGCCACTTCACTGAGTGGATCTGCTTGACGTATTTAGCATCTAGCTGCCTAACTATATCCACATGGAGTTGGTTTGATGGGCTGTGGAGGTGGACTGTTGATCGGCCTGAGAGTGGCAGAGAGGAGAGATGGAGAGAGGAAGAGGGGTGAAGTGAATTGCACACTGTTGAGGTAGAGAGGCCCATTGAACTGGAAACTATGAACTCTTTTCCTGTCTCTCTCTCTCTCTCTCTCTCTCTCTCTCTCTCTCTCTCTCTCTCTCTCTCTCTCTCTCTCTCTCTCTCTCTCTCTCTCTCTCTCTCTTCTCTTTCTCTTTCTCTTTCTCTCTCTTTTTCTCTTTCTTTCTCTCTCTTTCTTTCTCTCTCTTTCTTTCTCTCTCTTTCTTTCTCTCTCTTTCTTTCTCTCTCTTTCTTTCTCTCTCTTTCTATTCTATTCTATTCTATTGGCAAGTGAAATAAATAATTGTGAAATGAACAGTAAACATTACGCTCAGAAAAGTTTAAAAGGAAAAGAAACATTTCAAATGTCATATTATGGCTACATACAGTGTTGTAACGATGTACAAATAGTTAAAGCACAAAAGGAAAAATAAATAAACGTAAATATGGGATGTATTTACAATGGTGTTTGTTCTTCACTGGTTGCCCTTTTCTTGTGGCAACAGGTCACAAATGTTGCTGCTGTGATATTTCACCTAATATACAGTGCATTCGGAATGTATTCGGGCCCCTTGACTTTTTCCACATTTTGTTATGTTACAACCTTATTCTAAAATGTATTAAATCGTTTTTTTACCCTCATCAATCTACACACAATACCCCATGATGATAAAGCAAAAACAGTTTTTTGAAATGTTTGTGAATTTATGTTTTAAAAAGACTGAAATATTGCATTTACATAAGTATTCAGACCCTTTCCTCAGTACTTTGTTGAAGCACCTTTGGCAGCGATTACAGCCTCAAGTCTTCTTGGGTATGACGCTACAAGCTTGGCACACCTGTATTTGGGGAGTTTCTCCCATTCTTCTCTGCAGATCCTCTCAAGCTCTGTCAGGTTGGATGGGGAGCGTCGCTGCACAGCTTTTTTTCAGGTCTCTCCAGGGATGTTCGATCGGGTTCAAGTACAGGCTCTGACTGGGCCACTCAAGGACATTCAAAAGACTTGTCCCAAAGCCACTCCTGCGTTGTCTTGGCTATGTGCTTAGGGTCATTGTCCAGTTGGAAGGTGAACCTTTACCCCAGTCTGAGGTCCTGAGCAGCCCGGAGCAGGTTTTCATCAAGGATCTCTCTGTACTTTGCTCTGTCCATCTTTGCCTCGATCCTGACAAGTCTTCCAGTCCCTGCTTCTGAAAAACATCCCCACAGCATGATGCTGCCACCACCATGCTTCACCGTAGGGATGGTGCCAGGTTTCCTCCAGATGTGACGCTTGGCATTCAGGCCAAAGAGTTCAATCGTGGTTTCATCAGACCAGAGAATCTTGTTTCTCATGGTCTAAGAGCCCTTTTGGTGACATTTGGCAAACTACAAGCTGGCTGTCATGTGCCTTTTGCTGAGGAGTGGCTTCCATCTGGCCACCATAAAGGCCTGATTGGTGGAGTGCTGCAGTGATGGTTGTCCTTCTGGAAGTTTCTCCCATCTCCACAGGGGAACTTTGGAGCTTTGTCAGAGTGACCATCAGGGTCTTGGTCCCTTCACTGACCAAGGCCCTTCTCCCCCGATTGCTCAGTTTGGCTGGGCGGCCAGCTCTAGGAAGAGTGTTTGTGGTTCTAAACTTCTTCCATTTAAGAATGATGGAGGCCACTGTGTTCTTGGGGACCTTCAATGCTGCATAAATTCTTTGGTACCCTTCCGCAGATCTGTACCTCGACACAATCCTGTCACGGAGCTCTACGGACAATTCCTTCGACCTCATGGCTTGGTTTTTGCTCTGACATGCACTGTCAATTGTGGGACCTTGTATAGACAGGTGTGTGTCTTTCCAAATCATGTCTAATCAATTGAATTTACCACAGGTGGGCTCCAATCAAGTTGTATAAACATCTCAAGGATGATCAATGGAAAGAAGATGCTCAATTTCAAGTCTCATAGCAAAGGGTCTAAATACTTATGCAAATAAGGTTTTTCTGTTTTTTTATTTGTAATACAATTGCAAAAATGTCTAAAAACCTGTTTTCACTTTGTCATTAAGGGGTATTATGTGTGGATTGATGAGGAATTGTTGTTATTTAATCCATTTTAGAATTTGGCTGTAACGCAACAAAATGTGGAAAAGGGGAAGGGGTCTGACTACTTTCTGAATGCACTGTATATGGGAATTGATGAAAATTTGATTTTTCAAATTCTTTGTGGGTCTGTGAGGGAAATATAATGTCTATAATATGGTCATACATTTGGCAGGAGGTTAGGAAGTGCAGCTCAGTTTCCAGCTAATTTTGTGGGCAGTGTGCACATAGCCTGTCTTCACTTGAGAGCCAGGTCTGCCTACGGTGGCCTCTCTCAATAGCAAGGCTATGCTCACTGAGTCTGTACATAGTCAAAGCTTTCCTTAATTTTGGGTCAGTTACAGTGGTCAGGTATTCTGTCACTGTGCACTCTCTGTTTAGGGCCAAATTGCGTTCTAGTTTGCTCTGTTTTTGGTTAATTCTTTCCAATGTGTCAAGTAATTACCTTTTTGTTTTATCATGATTTGGTTGGGTCAAATTGTATTGCAGTCCTGGGGCTCTGTGGGGTCTGTTTGTGTTTGTGAACAGAGCCCCAGGACCAGCTTGCTTAGGGGACTATTCTCTAGTTCCGTGGTTCCCAAACGTTTTATATTCCCGTATTGCTTCAAACATTCAACCTCCAGCTGCGTACCCCCTCTAGCTCCAGGGTCAGTGCACTCTCAAATGTTGTTTTTTGCCATCATTGTAAGTCTGCCACACTCACATATACCATACATTTATTAAACAAGAATGAGTGTGAGCTTTTGTCACAAGCCGGCTCGTGGGAAGTGACAAAGAGCTTTTATAGGACCAGGACACAAATAATATAATAATAATCAAATATATCATATAACACCTTATTTGTTCATAGAAAATTGTGAATAACTCACCACAGGTGAATGAGAAGGGTGTGCTTGAAAGGATGCACATAACTCTGCAATGTTGGGTTATATTGGAGAGGATCTCAGTCTTAAATCATTTTCCACACACAGTCTGTGCCTGTATTTAGTTTTCATGCTAGTGAGGGCCGAGAATCCACTCTCACATAGGTACGTGGTTGCAAAGGGCATCAGTGTCTTAACAGCGCGATTTGCCAAGGCAGGATATTCTGAGTGCAGCCCAATCCAGAAATCTAGCAGTGGCTTCTGATTAAATTCAATTTCCACAGAACCGCTTGTTGCAATTTTGATGAGGCTCTCTTGTTCAGATATCGGTAAGTGGACTGGAGGCAGGGCATGAATAACGAATCCAGTTGTTTGTGTCGGGAAAAGTACCTGCGTATGTCATGTCCTGACCATAAAAAGCTTTTATTTTTCTATGGTAGAGTAGGTCAGGGCGTGACAGAGGGTTTTGTCTAGTTTATTTATGTCTATGTTGGTTCTAGTTGTTGTATTTCTATGTTTTTTGGGGGGGTGGGTGATCTCCAATTAGAGGCAGCTGGTCATCGTTGTCTCTAATTGGATCATATTTAAGTGGTTGTTTTTCCCACCTGGGTTTGTGGGAGATTATTTTTGAGTAAGTGTATGTTGCAACGCTTCGTCACGGTTTGTTGTTTTGTTCATTAGTTTATTTGTATGTCTTGCATAGTTTCACAGTTATAATAAAATGTGGAACGATATACACGCTGCGCCTTGGTCCCATTCTTCTGATGTAATTGCGCGCTCAACTCACTCCAGTGCTTCGCCTTATCTCATTTGACATTGTCCGTAAGCTTGAGTTCATTTGCACACAAAAAATCATACAATGATGGAAAGACCTGTGTGTTATCCTTGTTAGTATAGACTTAGAAGAACTCCAACTTCTTAATCATGGTCTCAATTTTGTCCCACACATTGAATATTGTTGCGGAGAGTCCCTGTAATCCTAGATTCGGATCATTCAGGCGAGGAAAAAAACATCCCCCAAATAGGCCAGTCATGTGAGAAACTCGTCATCATGCAAGTAGTCAGACAAGTGAAAATGATGGTCAGTAAAGAAAACTTTAAGCTCCTCTCTCAATTAAAAAAAAACCTGTCTCTACTTTGCCTCTTGATAACCAGCACACTTCTTCTGTATGTTGTAAAAGCGTTACATGGTCGCTGGCCATATCATTGCATAGTGCAGAAAATACACGACAGGGGCCTTGCTTTAACAAAGTTAACCATTTTCACTGTATTGTCCAAAACGTCTTTCGAGCTGTCAGTCATTCCCTTGGCAGCAAGAGGCTCTCGGTGGATGCTGCAGTGTACCCAAGTGGCGTTGGGAACAACTTCTTGCACGCGTTACCACTCCACTATGTCTCCGTGTCATGGCTTTTGCACCATCAGTACAGATACTAACATGAGCAGCATCTACGTTTGGCTACATACGGACCGTTAGTGGAATTCCCGAGAGAGAGGAACGGTTAATGTGATTGGATGTTAATTATTTTACATTGTGTTGTTATTTCGCTGAACACTAGATGGTTGAATGAACATTTTGCCAGTGAAACAAGGCAATTTTATTATATAAAAAATAAATGTTAATCACTTTTTTATTTGGCGTACAACCAACGGCATTGCGTGTACCTCTGGGGCTCGGGTTTGTTATGGAAGGTTGGGGAATCGGTTCCTTTTTTTGGGTTGTAAAATGTATTGGCTCTTTTCTGGATTTTGATAATTTGTGGGTATCGTCCTAATTCTGCTTTCTCTCTCCCTCTGCTAATCGTCAGATGTAGCACCAGTTTTGTGATTTTCCAGCTCATTTCCAGCAGCCATTCTTGGTTAGGGAACATGCATTACCTAACAGCTTGTTATTAAAAGTTTATTTTGCAGAAAGGCAGAGGGAGAGGTATGATGAATGTTCAAATGCAGCAGCCCAAATGCATTGATGAGTATTTGAGGATGTGCGAACTAAATGTCAACGCAGTGTTTTTTTCTCCTGGAGGCATTAGAGCCATCCTCAATAATCAGACATGTTATTACTGTAAATACTAGCAGAATGTCTCTATCTTGTGAGTGGGAGAACATTCAGAAAATATAGCTATTTTCCTCCCTCTTTTTTTTGCTCTCTCGCTCTCTCTCTCTCTCTCTCTCTGTCTCTCTCTCTGTACAGAACGTGGTCCAGTGCTGTCCTCAGCTCTCCAGTGTGCTGCCCCCCTCTTCCCAGTTCACTGCCCCTCTGTCTGTCCGGTAAGAACTATACTATACTATACTATACCTTACTATATATACTATGTTACTACTCTACTTGATCCTACTATTTTACTACTACAGCTGTACTTGGGATGTGACAAATGGACAATTGTAATTAACGTTTAAACAGCTATTTTTTTTTAAATTTTTTTATAGTTAAACGATTACAAAAATCATCAAATGTACAATGCAGAATAATGGTCCTATTATGTGTGTAGGACCAGGCAACTAAGTTCTATCTACTGCAACCCTTTACAGACAGAACGCAGCTACAGTAACATGTCGATAGCGACAATTCATACCTTTTCAGACAATTTTAAAAAGTGCTGCATCAGGTCTGTACCTTTTTTAGACAGCAGAATTCTGCTCCGGCGTAAAATGTTCTGTATTTGTTCTCTGACAACAATAAATGTAGCTGATTGACGTGCTGCTGTGTTGTTTTTTATGGTATTTCTACTAAATGTCTTGGTATGTCACGGCATTTAACAAACTTTAAAGTACTTTTTTAGGAGAGAGTGGTCTGCCTGCGCGCAGCAGCTCAAAATGATTAGATTGACATTTCTGGTTGCTTAGTGATGGATTTTAGTCCCGCTTCATAAGTGGCGTTCCTTTACAGACAAGTAAAATGGCCGTTCATATCACCAGAGAAGGTTTTGTGTCTGCATTTAAAAAAAACGTAGTATAGCCAACCCTAACAGACAGACAAACAAACATACCATAGCCAAGGTGCTTTCAAGGGGCCACATTCCATTTTGTCTGAAAAGCGAAATACATACAGGCTACCAGTAGTCTACTGTAATTTCATGAGGCAAAAATTATGTAACGAGTGCTCTGAGAGTCGGGAAGCAAGTTCAGGGAGTGAGTGTTTTTAATAAATAAAAGAAACAATGAACACGAAACACAAACAACGCACCGACATAAAACAGAGTCAATAACACCTGAGGAATGAACCAAGGGGAGTGACAGATATAGGGAAGGTAATCAAGGAGGTGATGGAGACCAGGTGAGAGTCATGAGGCGCTAGTGCGCTTGACGATGGTGACAGGTGTGCGAGATAATCAGCAGCCTGATGACCTAGAGGCCGGAGAGGCAGTATACGTGACAAATGAAGACTAGGCTACCCCCTGCTCGCAAGACTGAAGACATCGGTGCCATGAATAGGCTAGGATATTCTTTATTTATTAATTAAAAATATATATTTTACCCCCTTTTTCTCCCCAATTTTGTGATATCCAATTGCGATCTTGTCTCATCGCTGCAACTCCCCAACGGGAGAGGCAAAGATCGAGTCTTGCATCCTCCGAAAGGTCGACCCCGCAAGCCACGTCTCCAAGCCTCTTTAACATCCACTCGCTTAATCCAGAAGCACCAATGTGTCGGAGAGGAAAACGCCTATGGGAGTAGATGGCTGCTTTTACAGACCACTAGTCTGCTGGGGACATACAGTTGATGTCGAAAGTTTACATACATTTTGGTTGGAGTCATTAAAACTCGTTTTTCAACCACTCCACAAATTTCTTGTTAACAAACCATAGTTTTGGCAAGTCGGTTAGGACATCTACTTAGGACAGAAGTCACTTTTCCAACAATTGTTTATAGACAGATTATTTCACTTATAATTCACTGTATCACAATTCCAGTGGGTCAGAAGTTTACATAAACTAAGTTGACTGTGCATTTTAAACAGCTTGGAAAATTCCAGAAAAGGATGTCATGGCTTTAGAAGCTTCTGATAGGCTAATTGACATCATTTGAGTCAATTGGAGGTGTACCTGTGGATGTATTTCAAGGCCTACCTTCAAACTCAGAAATGTCTTCTGGTCTGATGAAACAAAAATAGAACTGCCATAATGACCATCATTATGTTTAGAGGAAAAAGGGGGAGGCTTGCAAGCCCGAAGAACACCATCCCAACCGTGAAGCACGGGGCTGGCATCATCATGTTATGGGGGTGCTTTGCTGCAGGAGGGACTGGTGCACTTCACAAAATAGATGGCATCATGAGGATGGAAAATTATGTGGATATATTGAAGCAACATCTCAAGACATCAGTCAGGGAGTTGAAGCTTGGTCGCAAATGGGTCTTCCAAATGGACAGTGACCCCAAGCATACTTCCAAATGTGTGGCAAAATGGCTTAAGGACAACAAAGTCAAGGTATTGGAGTGGCCATCACAAAGCCCTGACCTCAATCCTATAGAACATTTGTGGGCAGAACTGAAAAAGCGTGTGCAAGCAAGGAGGCCTACAAACCTGACTCAGTTACACCAGCTATGTCACGAGGAATGGGCCAAAATTCACCCAACTTATTGTGGGAAGCTTGTGGAAGGCTACCCAAAAGTTTGACCTAAGTTAAACAATTTAAAAGGCAATGCTACAAAATACTAATTAAGTGTATGTAAACTTCTGACCCACTGGGAATGTGATGAAAGAAATAAAAGCTGCGATATATCGTTCTCTCTACTATTATTCTGACATTTCACATTCTTAAAATAAAGTGGTGATCCTAACTGATCTAAGACAGTGAATTTTAACTTGGATTAAATATCAGGAATTGTGAAAAACTGAGTTCCAATGAATTTGGCTTAGGTGTATGTAAACTTCCGACTTCAACTGTATATCCCTGGTGTGTGTGTAGAAACCCCCCAGCGAGCCAGGGTCTCTATAAATACTCTGGGATCCCAGTCGGCCTGAACACTGCTACCAGGAGGCTGATGCTGTGTGTGTGTGTGTGTTTGACGGACGCAGCCAATCAGTCCCCCCGGGTGTATACAATGGGGACCAGTTTGTGTCAGAGAGGAGCAACATCTGTGGATGAGACTTTTTTGGCAAGAAAGGGCTTCTGTCTCTCTCTTCTCTCTATCTCTCCCTTTCTATTTCATTGCCCTTTCTCGTTCTCTCCCGCAGTATTTCTACCTCTTGATATTATCTCTCTGAACAACATTTTACTAATAAAGGGTTCTCATTCAGACTCTTCGTTGAATGTTTGCTGAAGTGGAGCTCACATTTTGTCTTAACATGTCGAACACATTTGTCCTTCCTTTTAGTTGTTGTCAAATACAGTGTGGGAACTGGCGAACAGTACTACAGTAGCACTAGGCAGTCATTAGCCATTAGTCATTAGGATTAGATGCTGATATTAATGGCGTTTAAATTCCACTCACAGTTGGCTCTAGTGGATCTGACAGAAACCACTCCAAACAGTAATGAATGGGGATAACATTACATGACCTTTTGAATAACAATCTAAAGTATCACTAGGTCAGGGGTTCCCAAACCTGTTTGGCCTGCGACCCCCTATTGGGAAGTTCAGAAGATCATCAGGAAATAATTTTGTATGATCTTCTGTGTAGAAAAGAACATGATCATTGATGATGATCTTTTCCCCCCAGTCTGATTTACTCCCTGGTCTTGTCCACTCGGTTCTAACGGCTTGTGGGCATAATAGAGGAAAGCAGTATGTACAGTTGAAGTCGGAAGTTTACATACACTGTAGTCAAATACATTTAAACTCCGTTTTTCACAATTCCTGACATTTAATCCTAGTAAATATTCCCTGTCTTAGGTCAGTTAGGATCACCACTTTATTTAAAAAATGTTGCCCTTTGTTGCCCTTAAGCCATTTTGCCATAACTTTGGAAGTATTCTTGGGTTTATTGTCCATTTGGAAGACCCATTTGCGACCAAGCTTCAACTTCCTGACTGATGTCTTGATGTTTCTTCAATATATCCACAGAATTTTCCATCCTCATGATGCCATCTATTTTGTGAAGTCCACCAGTCCCTCCTGCAGCAAAGCACCCCCACAACATGATGCTGCCACCCCCGTGCTTCACGGTTGGGAAGGTGTTCTTCGGCTTGCAAGCCTCCCCCATTTTCCTCCAAACATAACGATGGTCATTATGGCCAAACAGTTCTATTTTTGTTTCATCAGACCAGAGGACAGTTCTCTAAAAAGTACGACTTTGTCCCTATGTGCAATTGCAAACCGTAGTCTGGATTTTTTTATGGTGGTTTTAGAGCAGTGGCTCCTTCCTTGCTGAGCGGCCTTTCAGGTTATGTCGATATAGGACTCGTTTTACTGTGGACAAAGATACTTTTGTACCTGTTTCCTCCAGCATCTTCTCAAGGTCCTTTGCTGTTGTTCTGGGATTGATTTGCACTTTTCGCACCAAATTACATTCATTTCTAGGACACAGAACTTGTCTCCTTCCTGAGCGGTGTGACGGCTGCGTGGTCCCATGGTGTTTATTAGGTCGACCGATTAATCGGAATGGCCAATTTAATTAGGGCCGATTTCAAGTTTTCATAACAATCGGTATTTTTGGCCACCGATTTACCGACCCTTTTTAAAAAAAAATAATAATAAAAAAATATATATACATACATATATATATATATATATATATATATATATATATGTATGTATGTATGTATGTATGTATGTATGTATGTATGTGTGTTTTTCACACCTTTTATTTAACTAGGCAAGTCAGATTAAGAACACATTCTTATTTTCAATGACGGCCTAGGAACGGGGGTTAACTGCCTTGTTCAGGGGGGATTCGTTTTTGCAATCTTCTGGTTACTAGTCCAACGCTCTAACCACCTGCCTTACATTGCACTCCACGAGGAGCCTGCATGGCAGGCTGACTACCTGTTACGCGAGGGCAGCAAGAAGCCAAGGTAAGTTGCTAGCTAGCATTAAACTTTTCTTATAAAAAAACTATCAATCTTAACATAATCACTCGTTAACTACACATGGTTGATGATTTTACTAGTTTATCTAACGTGTCCTGCGTTGCATATAATCGATGCGGTACCTGTTAATTTCTCATCGAATCACAGCCTAATTCGACAAACGGGTGATGATTTAACAAGCGCATTTGCGAAAAAAGCACTGTCGTTGCACCAATGTACCTAACCATAAACAGCAATGCCTTTCTTTAAAATCAATACACAAGTATATATTTTTAAACCTGCATATTTTGTTAATATTGCCTGCTAACATGAAATTGTGTCACTGCTCTTACGTTCATTGCCTGGCTCGTTGCGAACTAATTTGCCAGAATTATACGTAATTATGACATACCATTGAAGGTTGTGCAATGTAACAGGAATATTTAGACTTTGGGATGCCACCCGTTAGATAAAATACGGACCGGTTCCGTCTTTCACTGAAAGAAAAAAAAAATATTGTTTTCGAGATGATAGTTTCCGGATTCGACCATATTAATGACCTAAGGCTCGTATTTCTGTGTGTTTATTATATTATAATAAAGTCTATGATTTGATAGAGCAGTCTGACTGAGCGGTGGTAGGCACCAGCAGGCTCGTAAGCATTCATTCAAACAGCACTTTCGTGCGTTTTGCCAGCAGCTCTTCGCAATGCATTGCGCTGTTTATGACTTCAAGCCTGTCAACTCCCAAGATTAGGCTGGTGTAACCGATGTGACATGGCTAGCTAGTTAGCGGGTGCGCGCTAATAGCGTTTCAAACGTCACTCACTCTGAGACTTGGAGTAGTTGTTCCCCTTGCTCTGCATGGGTAACGCTGCTTCGAGGGTGGCTGTTGTCGATGTGTTCCTGGTTCGAGCCCAGGTAGGAGCGAGGAGAGGGACGGAAGCTATACTGTTACACTGGCAATACTAAAGTGCCTATAAGAACATCCAATAGTCAAAGGTATATGAAATACAAATCGTATAGAGAGAAATAGTCCTATAATTCCTATAATAACTACAACCTAAAACTTCTTACCAGGGAATATTGAAGACTCATGTTAAAAGGAACCACCAGCTTTCATATGTTCCCACGTTCTGAGCAAGGCACTTAAACGTTAGCTTTCTTACATGGCACATATTGCACTTTTACTTTCTTCTCCAACACTTTGTTTTTGCATTATTTAAACCAAATTGAACATGTTTCATTATTTATTTGAGGCTAAATTATTTTTTTTATGTATTATATTAATTTAAAACAAGTGTTCATTCAGTATTGTTGTAATTGTCATTATTACAAATAAATGTAAAAAAATCGTCCGATTAATCGGTATCGGCGTTGAAAAATCATAATCGGCCGACCTCTAGTGTTTATACTTGCGTACTATTGTTTGCACAGATGAACGTGGTACCTTCAGGCATTTGGAAAATGCTCCCAAGGATGAACCAGGCTTGTGGAGGTCCAAAAAAAAAACTGATGTCTTGGCTGATTTCTTTTTGATTTTCCCATGATGTCAAGCAAAGAGGCACTGAGTTTGTAGCTAGGCCTTGAAATTCATCCACAGGTACACCTGCAATTGACTGAAATTATGTCAATTAGTCTATCAGAAGCTTCTAAAGCCATGACATCCTTTTCTGGAATTTTCCAAGCTGTTTAAAGTCACAGTCAACTTAGTTTATGTAAACTTCTGACCCACTGGAATTGTGATACAGTGAATTATAAGTGAAATAATCTGTTTGTAAACAATTGTTGGAAAAGTGACTTGTGTCATGGACAAAGTAGATGTCCTAACCGACTTGCCAAAACTATAGTTTGTTAACAAGAAATTTGTGGAGTGGTTGAAAAACGAGGTTTTATTGACTCCAACCTAAGTGTATGTAAACTTCCGACTTCAATTGTACATACGTTTTCCTGAGAGTCTTATCTCTCAGTGATCCGGTGATAATATTTTATAGCTTAAACCATTCAAAAGATAGAGCCACATTTTTGTAGGAAGAAAACAGAAACCGCTTTGTTAATTACAACCGCATCTAGTGGCTACTGGAGAATACTGACGTAACCCCGGTTTTATGAACCAAGCGCATATGTTCTCTCGCGACCCCATTTTCAAATCAGGCGACCCCACATGGGGTCACGACCCCTAGTTTGTGAAACCCTACACTTCGTTATCTGCCTAGAAATCTGGGAACTAGGAAGTAAACTACCATTTAACCCCTGCCCCCTCTCCACTTTCCTCACCTCTGTCCCGTCTTTCTCTCTCTCTCCGTCTCTCTATATGGCCATGTTCTATTTCGGAGGTTGGAAAATATGCTGTATTCTCCTTGCTGCCTTTTCATAAGGGCAGGAGGGCACACAAATCCTATTTTATAGGTACTTATTTGGGCAGGGGGAGAATTCAGAGGTTTTGTGGCGCTTTCCCTGGAGCGAGAGGGCTCCCTCTGTTTCTTTTCCTCTCTTTTCTTTTTCTCTCTCTCTTCTCTCTGGCTGTCTTTCAAACCCACACACTCTCTGAGGGGGTCATGCCGAAACCGGAAGAGATGGGGCAGAGAGGAGGGAGAGAGGGAGAGAGAGGAGTAGCTCTCGTTAAGAGCGAGAGAGGAGGAGTAAGGCTCTTTGAAAGAGAGAGAGGGAGCAAGAAGAAATGGGACAGACCTGCAGCAGGCCGTTACTGCTGTCTGTCTGTCTATTATTAGTCTGTCCAATAACATATTCCACTAATGACTTGTCCAGGGGGCAGCAGGGTAAGTCTATCTAGGGGATAATGAAGTTCTCCTAGGCTGGAATTCAGGCTGGCCCCAGGCTCCACTGTTTCTACTGGGGCTGGGAGGTCATTGGCCCTGTGTGTGCGTGTGTGCGTGTGACAGGGTTTCCATTAGGACCAGCAGCATTTTAATTTACCTTACATTTGAGAAATGTACCGGACCCATATGCATTGGGTATGTAACCTGATTAGAGCGTCCACCCACGATGCTCAGAATGACAGAAATCACATTAAGATTATGGTCATTCATATTAACAGAAGATGCAAGTTGAGGATGCAAAGATGTGAGGTCCTTTTTTTACCTAATTCTGATGCACACTTTGAAGATAGAATATCTGTCCACATTTGCTTTTCCTCAGCCAACAAGATGAGTAACGAACAACAAAATAACTAGCCTATGTCAATATACTATACTAGAAAATATAGTAGAAAAGTTAACCTATTCTGTTGGCCAGCTTGTCGAGAAGAAATAGCTTATTCCAGACAGACTCAACGACATTTGTGGGACGAGAGATCCAAAATGAATACCAGTATGAATGGGCTACATTAAAAAAATACACTGCTCAAAAAAATAAAGGGAACACTTAAACAACACATCCTAGATCTGAATGAAAGAAATAATCTTATTAAATACTTTTTTCTTTACATAGTTGAATGTGCTAACAACAAAATCACACAAAAATAATCAATGGAAATCCAATTTATCAACCCATGGAGGTCTGGATTTGGAGTCACACTCAAAATTAAAGTGGAAAACCACACTACAGGCTGATCCAACTTTGATGTAATGTCCTTAAAACAAGACAAAATGAGGCTCAGTAGTGTGTGTGGCCTCCACGTGCCTGTATGACCTCCCTACAACGCCTGGGCATGCTCCTGATGAGGTGGCGGATGGTCTCCTGAGGGATCTCCTCCCAGACCTGGACTAAAGCATCCGCCAACTCCTGGACAGTCTGTGGTGCAACGTGGCGTTGGTGGATGGAGCGAGACATGATGTCCCAGATGTGCTCAATTGGATTCAGGCCTGGGGAACGGGCGGGCCAGTCCATAGCATCACTGCCTTCCTCTTGCAGGAACTGCTGACACACTCCAGCCACATGAGGTCTAGCATTGTCTTGCATTAGGAGGAACCCAGGGCCAACCGCACCAGCATATGGTCTCACAAGGGGTCTGAGGATCTCATCTCGGTATCTAATGGCAGTCAGGCTACCTCTGGCGAGCACATGGAGGGCTGTGCGGCACCCCAAAGAAATGCCACCCCACACCTTGACTGACCCACCGCCAAACCGGTCATGCTGGAGGATGTTGCAGGCAGCAGAATGTTCTCCACTGCGTCTCCAGACTCTGTCACGTCTGTCACGTGCTCAGTGTGAACCTGCTTTCATCTGTGAAGAGCACAGGGCGCCAGTGGCGAATTTTCCAATCTTGGTGTTCTCTGGCAAATGCCAAAAGTCCTGCACGGTGTTGGGCTGTAAGCACAACCCCCACCTGTGGACGTTGGGCCCTCATACCACCCTCATGGAGTCTGTTTCTGACCGTTTGAGCAGACACATGCACATTTGTGGCCTGCTGGAGGTCATTTTGCAGGGCTCTGGCAGTGCTCCTCCTGCTCCTCCTTGCACAAAGGCGGAGGTAGCGGTCCTGCTGCTGGGTTGTTGCCCTCCCTACGGCCTCCTCCACGTCTCCTGATGTACTGGCCAGTCTCCTGGTAGTGCCTCCATGCTCTGGACACTACGCTGACAGACACAGCAAACCTTCTTGCCACAGCTCGCATTGATGTGCCATCCTGGATGAGCTGCACTACCTGAGCCACTTGTGTGGGTTGTAGACTCCGTCTCATGCTACCACTAGAGTGAAAGCACCGCCAGCATTCAAAAGTGACCAAAACATCAGCCAGGAAGCATAGGAACTGAGAAGTGGTCTGTGGTCTCCACCTGCTGAACCACTCCTTTATTGGGGGTGTCTTGCTTATTGCCTATAATTTCCACCTGTTGTCTATTCCATTTGCACAACAGCATGTGAAATGTATTGTCAATCAGTGTTGCTTCCTAAGTGGACAGTTTGATTTCACAGAAGTGTGATTGACTTGGAGTTACATTGTGTTGTTTAAGTGTTCCCTTTATTTTTTTGAGCAGTGTAGTTAAAAAGCAATGAGTCTGATAAAACAGATCAGAACGATTAACTTAAAATGTTGATGAACTATTATTTATTCACATTATATTCACATCAAAAGCGCAGCGTACATGCGGGCGGTTTCATGTGACAGATGAAAATATCCTTTTAGAAATTTAGAAATAGGTGAGATCTAATATGCAACAGCTTGCATGGGTTGCTAATATCAGTGGGATTGTGCCTTTGGCTACTGGACAATGAAAGAAAGTTGAAATGGTCAGATTTATTTTTCCTAGGCTACTTTGAAGTTTAGACATGCCTCGTGATATGTATTAAAACGTTCAGCTTTCAAATAATGAAGTATATGTTTATAAAAAATGCATACTGATTCCAGCTCATTGCTAAGTGGTGTGTGACGCGCTGAAGAAGCCTGCCTTCCGTTGCTTTACGCATTTGCTGTTTTAAAGACGCTGTAGCAGCAGCTCTCACGCTGTCGCTTGAACGCTC